>NW_020954551.1:6082186-6148987 GCF_900497805.2 Vombatus ursinus | reverse complement strand
CTTCCCTCTCTCCTTCCCTTTTTTCCTTCCTTCCCTCTTTCCCCCCTTCCTATTTTTCTCAAGATAGAAATTTTCTTGAACCTATCTGAAATACATTTTCTTTAATCTATCTGTAATCCTTGCCTATCTGTGATATAGCTGAGAACTGAAAAGTAAGGGAGGTGGGGGTGGGAAATGGACTCTGAGAAACCTACCTGCCACATTCCATGTTCTTTATTCATCAGATAGAAGAGCCTCCAGGTCATCATCCTGAGAGGATTCACACTTACTTTACACACAGTTTTAACAAGTTTGATGAGCTGGTTTCTAACCCCAAAGCAGATCAGAAATAACACATTAGAAGTGGAGAGAGAGGCAGATGTATAAGCAGGTATGCTGATAGTCAAGAACATTGATGGCCAAGAAACAGAGTGGGTAAAAAGCAGGCAAACATTATCGCCTGGGCCATTTATTATAGAAGCAAATGGCCCTGCATGTTCAATTACACCCAGAGGACGTCTACAGCTCAGTACAAGAATGAGGGCTCGTTTTGCTAACTCAAAGTCATCATAAACAAATGAAATTACATCATGCCCATTCTTTAAGGAAACTCCAAAATATGTAACATATTTGAGCAAATTTCCTAACAGAAAAGCTAAAATAGGCTGCCTCTGGAGGTAGCAGATTCCACATGGTGAGGTGTCTTCAAGCAAGGAGGGATGACCACTCGTCTGTACATCAAGAGACAAGTCTTTGTCAAGTCTGAGGTGGCCTGGAGCAGTGTTGTCAAACTCGTATAGACATGGGAACTACTGACCCCTCCATAAGGATCCCTGTAGGCTGGCTTTAAGTTAGTTAAAAATGTCACGTCTTCCATGTTTTATTGCATTTTCATTTATTTTGTTAAGTATTTCCCAATTACATTTTAATCTGGTTAGGTTGAGAGTACTGCAGGCTATATGTTTGACATCTCTTGACCAGATGGCCACTGGAGTCCCTTCTCCCTGTGAGATTCTGATACCATAAGGCATAGTATATAGGCGTATGTTTATTATATTATATCATATGTCATATCATATTGTATTGTATCATGTCATGTCATAATCATATCATATCATATTATACCATACTGTATCGTATCATATCGTGTCATATCATACTATGGTATGATCTGGTATCATATAAGATCATATCCTGTGGCTCTTCCTACAAGGACGCAGAGTTGTCCCATGGAGCCCTGCCAAAGGCTGGGAGCCTTGGCCCTTCTCTGGGAACCACAGAATGTGGACCTGCCTTCAGGGGAGGGACTGCTCCTAACTAAAGAACAGGATTCGGTGGAGTGTGGACCTGGAGTTGATCTGGAATTCCTGGAACTGACTCCAGCAAAGCTGGTAAGGGACAGCCAGGAAAGGAAACCCACTGGGAAAACAGGGAAATGAAAGACTTCTCAAATACACTTTAATTGTCTAAAAATTCTAGAAATGCAAGATTCCTTCAGCCCTCCTGAATTCTGCTAGAAGAGGTACTGGATAGAATACATGGATAGAGGAGGTCCTTTTCAGATTGTCTTTTTTCCCCTTCAATAAAATGATTTGGGATGAAAAAAATATATTATAAAGTTTGTATGTCTTTGTGTATGTATGCACATAAGTCTAGACCTATGAGTTCAGCAGTATAAGGAATTTCCTTCATCATTGCAGACTGGCAACATCTTTGTAATTTCTAACCTTAGAGAGCTGCTTGGGTCACTGTGACTGGCCCAGAAACCCAGGTCTTCCCCATTACCCTGTGTTTCTGGCTATTTGAATATTTGGGTCACCTGAAGATCTGTGGAGATTTGCAAACAGAAATTCTTAATTTTGGTCCCTGTCCTAAGCCTTTCTCAGTAGTGCTAATTTATTGTCACGTCCACCTCTAAGTATCATTGGATTTCTGTATGAGTGACTGGGGTCCTACAATGCCCCAGAGTCATTGCTCTCAATAATTGACCTTATTTTGAAGGACCACATATAAAGCATTTAATAGCTAATATTTATATAGTACTTTATAGTTTGAAACCATTTTACATATATTACCTTATTTGATTTTCACAGCAATTCTGTGAGGTAGATGCTGTTATTTCTCCCATTTTATAGATGAGGAAACTGAGGCAGAGAGGTTATGACTTGCAAATAGAGCCTGAGGCAGGATTTGAACTTGGGTCTTCTAAGGACAAGTCTTTCTACTATGCTACCTCCCCCCAGGCACTCAGCCAGATAATGACAAAAGTGAAACCAGCTCTGGGTTCACGGAGCCACATTCTCTATTTCATGGGATCCTTAGAGTAAGCCCATGAGGTAGTTGTTGTGCTCTTCGTGATACAGATGAGAAAACTGAACTAGGTATCACGAATATCATTGTTGTTGCTGTTTGTCCTTTGTTCTCAAAGAGGACCATGACGTCAGGGAGGTGACGCTGTGACATGCAAGTGATCACAGATAGGCTTTGAGCCTACATCCTTCCCTCTCTTCAGGACACCTACCTCCCTGTTTCTCCAAAACAAATGAACAAAAGCTGTCCTTCCTTCTAAGTGAAGACGGAATAAACTTCAAATTACTTCCCAAACCACAGTGGTTTTACTCCTGTTTCCTCACATCCTCTAATAGAGTATTGTTTAATGCCCCAATGAAAATGAAATCTACTTTCATTGCTCCTTTGTGGATTGAGAATGGAAATTTTTAATATTTGAGCTAAGTTTCCTTTTCTATCCTTTATTTAAATAAATCTGAGTCTAAGCAGGTCCAGTCATTTAACATATATACAGCTCTCTCTATTTACAAAGTGATTAACATTCAGTGGTCACCCATTCCTCACAGGACTGGAGTGAAATGATTAGAAATCCCTTTATATAAATGAGGCCCTGAAACTGAAAGTCCAACCCTTTAAAATGCCTCGTGGGCAAGGACTTATTTCTAACCAAGTGTGCATATAAAACTTTATTTCAACAATTCAAAAGCATTTATTAAGCTCTTCCAGGGTACCAGGGCCAGATGGGTGGTGGTGGTGGTGGTGGTGGTGGTGGTGTGTGTGTGTAGGGGTGGGTTGGTGGGGTTTGAGCATACAAAGGAAACTGTGAAACAGTGCCTGCCTTCAGGGAGTTTATATTCTATTGAGGAGATGATATGCAAATTAGTTACTTAAGCTACAAAGATAAAAACAAATTAGCCATTGGCCTTCAAGGGCTTACACTCTACAGCTGGTAGACAAGTAAATATATACAAAGTGAGACAAAATGATTTTGAGAAGAAGAAAGTGCTAATAATTGGGAGGATTAAGAAAGTCTGTGGTCAAGATAGGAGGAAAAGTCCTATAGAGGCCAAAGTATTTATGGTGTCACTTTTCCTGGTAGCCAAGAACTAGAAACAAAGATGTCCATAGATTGGGGAGTGAGTAAACAAACTAAATGAACCACACCACATGAAGGTGATGGAATATTACAGTGTTATTGTTGTTGTTTGTCTTTTGTTCTCTGAAAAGGACTATGACTTCAGGGAAGTGACGCCATGACGGGCAAGTAGTTGGATTTAAGTGAGGGAGAGCCGTGCAGTCACCAGCCTCACTTTCTCCTCCAGAGAATCTGGATCTGGTGGCCCAGGATGCAATGGGGAATCTTGGCCTTTTCAAATGAAGGTCTTTGCCAGCTCTCAGGTTGAAATGACGCACATGCTGAGTACAGAGAAACAAGGGGAGATTTCTATGAACTGATGCAAAGTGAAGTAAGCAGAACCAAGAAAAACGATAGAGGCAAAAACTACAACAATGTAAATGGAAAGCATAACAATGATTTAGGTTTAAGGGTAGGGTTAGAGTCAGCCAGTTTGGTTGACATAATTCATGCGGAGTCTAGGAGGCATGTGCAATAAGGCTGGGAAAGTGCCAAATGCAGGATTTTATATTTGATCCTAAAAGTCATAGGGAGCCACTGGAATTCATCAAGTAGGGGAGTGACATGGCCAGACTCTCAACATTGGGGAAAAAAAGAAAAGGTTGGGAGCTAGGTAAAGTGTGGGTTGGAGAGGAATGAGACAGCTAGGTGACTCAGTGGATAGAGTGTTCAGCCTGGAGTCAGGAAGACCTGAATTAAAATTCAATCTCAGACACTGGCTCTGTGAACCCTGGGCAAGTCACTTAACCTCTGTTTGCCTTAATTCGCCGGAATGGAAATTGGCAAACCGCTCCAGTATGTTTGCCAAGAGAATTCCATGGACAGTAGTGGTGTGCTGTGGTCCATGGGGTCATGAAGAGTTGGACACGATTGAACAAAAACACAAGATGACTAGAGTGTCATCCTAGATAATGGAGGGTTTCCTGAGGAAACACTATGCTAGAAAAGGGACAATTTAAAAAAAAAAATAGTACTCAGCTTTGAGAGGTTGGACTGAGAGCTGAAGAGTTCGGGGATTGGAGAGATCCAAAGAATCAAGAAGGTAGAAATACTGTCTTCCTCCCTAGCTGCAGGGGGAAATGAGGTCACCAGGAATGGCTCTTTCTGGAAATGACTGAATAAACGGCCAGCAGCTAAAAGTATCTTCATGCTGGAAAGATCTCTCTCCTTTGACTCTTTCTTCAGGAGTGGGCACACGATCTTTGTAGGGCATGCATTATAAAAAGCCTGCAAGGCAAGCGTGGCCACCTTCCCCACTCTGCCTGAAGATTTTCCCTCCCCTTACCTCAGAGCCCTGGTTGCTAGAAAGATGGTGGAGGAGAAGCCTGGGTCTTGGTTTCTCCTTTCTGTCTAAGCAAGCTTTCCACAAAGGCAGCTGAAGCAGGTGCTGTGGGGCGCTTAGACTTTGGTCAGGCATCGAAGATTCCAAGGTCATCCGCCGCACCCCAGGCCATTGCCAGCCATCCTGATTTTCATCTTATCACTGGACTTCAGAGACGCTGAGGCTGATGACTTTGTGCGAGCAAGTTGTCTCGCTTAAATCCAGTTCTCCCAAGAGTCAAGTCATTACCTGCGATGTCACTGGTCCCCTCTGAAAATGAAGGATGGACAACAGCATCCCCCCGAACCTGCCAGCACATTAAGTATTCATTTGGTGTCTCCTAACAATGTTCGCTGTCCTGTGGGAGTGCCACGCAGCATAGAAAAGAAAAATCCCTCGGGGATCTCACAAGTGCAGATAAGCCTAACACACATACACAACCCATCCATAGTAGAGAGTAATAGAAGTGGTGTCTAGACTCAATACTCAGCAGCTGGGAGGGATGCCCTGTGTTGGAAGGAGTTCGAAGGATTTAGAATTAGACAGGGACCTTCAAACTCCTCTTGCAGTAATCTTATCTGACACCTGACATCTTTGGAGTGCTTTCACTTTGCAAAGTGCTTTATATACATTATAATTTTGTGGTGGAGTCCCATAGCAACAGTGTGGTAGGAGGGAAGTGGGGGAAGGTGCTGACTCAGCGGTGAGAGGATTTGGGTTCAAATTCTGCCTCTTATACTACCTTTGTGACCTTTGATCAAGGACCATGACACTTTTCTTAGCGGTGAAATGAGAAGTTTGGGCTAAATGGTTTTCAGGATCCCTTTGATCTCTAGATCTCTGATCTGACCTACTTCAATTCCCCGGACCTCCGTCCCGGTGTCTGTTAAATGAAAGGTTTGGAATCGATGGCCTCCGGGACCCCTTTGTTCTCTACATCGATGGCTCCTGAATGTTCCCGTGAGATAGGGAGGGTGGGGATTTTTATCCCAGTCTCACAGCAGAGGGAATGAAGACGGAACACACTAAAGTGTCTTGTTTCTAGTCTCCTGGTTAGTAAGTCACACAAGTGGAACCCACATCTTTCTGACTCGCAGCCGCAAGCTGTCTCTCTGTCTCTGTTTGTCTCTGTCTGTCTCTGTTCTTCCCTGTCTCTCCTTCTCTCTACTACAGTTTCCAAGGAATTGATAACGAGTACCACCCAGAGGACATTGGATGGGCATGCAGTGGCTGGGTATCCTCAAAGAAATGTCTGAATGGAAAAGTCACAGAGCTATAGTAAGGGAGCACTACCGGTGAGCAGTTAGTATATGCCACTGGCAACCTCACAGTGTCGGGAGAAGGTGAGGAAGTGTTGAGTGGACACCCTGTGTTGATCTTGTGGGAGGACACGGTCTGGAGGTGCTTTGGAGGGCCAACCATGGGAGAGTTACAATCTGTCATAGTGAAAGGAATACCTACACCAGTGACTTCACAAATTCTTTGGAGTATGTGAAAGTATAGACCAAGAAATATAGGCCTAGTAAGACTAAATCACTTGTCTAAGGTCAGACAATCAGGAAACATACATCTTTCAGTATAGTTCCAAATCCAGTTGGCCTTTCTTCATCCTTTGATGTCTCTTCTAGGTGGGGAAATATTTTTCAGAAAGGCAGAAAAAGGGGAAGAACCTTCTATGGACGATTAATCAAGTCAATAAACATTCATCAAGTACTTTGTTGCTGTTCTGTTGTTTTTCAGTTGTGTGCAACTCTTTGAGACCCCATTGGGGGTTTTCTTGGCAAAGATATTGGAGTGATTTGTTGTTTCCTTCTCCAGCTCATTTTACAGATGAGGAAACTGAGGCAAACAGGGTGAATTGACTTGCCCAGGGTCACACAGATACTAAGTGTCTGAAGCCAGAACTGAACTCAGGAAGATGAGTCTTCCTGACTCCAGGCTCAGTGCTCTGTGCACTATGGCACCAGCTAGCTGCCCCTTACTTACTATGTGCCAGGCACTGTGCTAAGCACTGAGAATATAAATAAAAAAGAAAGACAGAAAAAAAAAGGCAGTCCCTGCCCTAAAGGAGCTTACATTCTAAAAGGGAAAGACCACACATAAAAGGAAGGTCAGAAGTGCAGGAGAATGTAAGGAGAGAAGGGACATGAAAGGGCATGGTAGAGAAAGAAGTCCAGAGTCAGGAGACATGGCTGGGAGAAGAAAGAAGAGGTAAAAATGTCCATCATGGACGCTTCCTTAGGATAGAGACTGAGAGGAGCCCATCAAGGGTTGGAGGCATCTTCCAGGATGAAAAGGCTGCTGGAACATGATGGAGGAAGAGTCTAGAGAGTCAGGAGCATAGCTGAGAGACGAGTGCAGGGAAGGGGAAGGGAGATTATCACCAAGGATTTCAAGATAGAAAGGAATATCGTCAGTTCTCAGAACAATAAAGCAACCAGCCCAAGTATGGAACACCATGAAGGTTAGGCTGGGGAATGATAGCTTAGTGAGGTTGGCACTAGGACACATGGATCAGAGGAGAAGGAGCTGAGCCCATGGCTTTACCAGCATGGCTGAGTGAGGAGGGGGCCAGAGGAGGGTCTAGATAAGGAATGGAAACAACTGTCACAAAAGGTAGATATTGATTGAGTCAGACAAATAGTCAGCTTCCCCATCCCAGAGCTCCTTTTATCTTGCTTCCTGATTTAATACCAACATGCTGGGCTGAGGACCTTCTGAGGCAGCTAGCTGGCAAGTGGATAGAGCACTAGACCTGGAGTCAGGAAGATCTGCTTTCAGCCCTGGCCAAGTCACTAGACGTCTCTCTCTGTTTTCTCATCTGTAAAATGGGGATAATAACAGCACTTACCTCTGAGGATTGTTACTAGGACAAAATACAAACCTTAAAGCATTATTTAAATGATGGCTCGTATTACAAGTGAGTCTGTTTCCACAACGGTTTCCCATTTCTGCCTCTTGAATTTTGTTGACCCAAAGAAACCTTAATACCCACCTGCCCTGGTCTTTTTCAATTGGCTCAGATTCTGATTTGAGCCCTCTTTCCCCAGAAGGAGATTCTCTCCACTCCACGGCTTCCCAACCATTGTGAAGTGGTCTTGTCCCTAGATAGGATATAAAAAAGGTGTTTGCTGTGAAGTCCTCCTTGACCATCCCAGGAAAGGAAAACCCACTAGAATTTAGGATTCTTTATGTGAAGTTAAGAAAAGCGAACCTCAAAGCCCTCTCCTAAGGTTCCTCTCTGGCTTAAGGAGAGAGGCATGTCTGTAGTGGTCGTGGGTGGGGTAACCTTCAGGGCTCTGTGTACCTGGAAATGTCTTTGGTGAATTGTAGCACTATTTTGAGGGCCTGAATTATCCTGCCAGTTTTCCCATGCTTCACTTATTTTTGCCTTAGAGATACTTCCTTGGTAACCACTGCTGAGAAGCCCATAAAAACATCTACCCAGGGTTTATACAAAAATTGCATTTTCTCTTATTTTGATTGGTCTATGTTTTACAGCATGCTTGGAAAACATTAGCAAAATGTATAGGAATTTCATTCGAATGGCACCCTGAAAGACACTATGGGGCACACAGGATCTATTTACTATTTTAAACTAAGTTTTATTGATGGCTTTTTGTTTCTATATCACAATCATTTCCCAATTGTCCCTTGTAACAAAGCAAAATAGTCCGTCAAAACCAATTGATAGGGCAGTATGGTGCAGTGGAAAGAGCTCTGGCTTTGAGGCCAGAAGATCTGGGTTTGAATCTGGTTGGCTTTCTGCTATTTAATGTGCATATGTGCCTTTTAGTCTCATTGGTTCATCTTGTTGGGCCTCAGTTTCCTCATCTATGAAATGTGAATTTTGGATTAAATGGTCTCTGAGACCCTTTCAAGCTATGGGTCTATGATTCTATCATTTGGTGACCTCATCAGATCAGCATGTGACATCACCTACCTTAGTGTCCCACTTCCCCAATGAAGGAAAGGAAGCATTTCCCAATCCCTTTTCTGAGACAAGGATTGATCACTCATTGTTCAACTTCTGACTTAAGTCCACTGTTGTTCCCATTGCTTCCTGCTGCCTCCCCTGGAAAGTGCTAATTAGGGTCTAAGGAAAAAAAATTCAAATTTTTCATCCTTCATACAGGGCAGAAGAACAGATTGAGATGACTATCAAAATAAATCCTAGCACTTTTTAAACACATGATGGAAACTAGTATTTATAAGCCACACGTTGAAGCTAATTAGAACAGAAAGTGATTTTTGGGTCTGTTACAGAAAATGTTCTATTTGAACTCCTCCCCGCCCCTCCCCCCATTCGGTTAATCAGAGGAGTTTTTCATCCTCTCACCCATCAGCATGCTTGCGAGCATATTCTAGAAGTCCAACTTTGCACCTCAATGAGACAAAGTCTTAGATGTTTCCCTGGGATCGGGGGGAGAAAAATGTCTACCCCTGTCGATTCCCATTTCTCAGACAGAATGATGCCTTTAACACCCAGTAATGAAAGTTTTTACATGTGAGAGGGATTACCAACATCAGGCTGTTGTTGTCCTTTGATGTGGCCCAGAAATATTACAGTAGAAGTTATTAAAGAATAAATTGTGGGAGCCAAGATTACCCCACCAGGACGCTTTGTTACCTTTATTTTTTTCTCTCGCTATAATTTTTATAGCGGCGATTTTTCCCTTTCTCTTTCCTTGTTAGGCTTCTGTATTTTGTTTGGTAAAGCTTTACTGAGCCCGGAGACAAGGTGGAGACTAATTGGGGAGAATTGGAAAGGGGTGGAGAGGATGGCCATCCTCTCACTTGGCAATTTCCTTTCTGCTTAGGGTGGCTAATAAAGCCAAACTTAAGAAATCCACCTCCATGTGAAGAGGTTTAGAGGTTTGGGGTGCTCGGACCCCAAGATTGTGACGTGGGCCCTGCCTGAATGAATTCAACCCAAATCTTCTTCCAGCCAGAGAAAAAGTTTATTAGAGATAAATCATATAGGCCAGACTCTTAAGGAATCTGAACATTAGTAACGCCCATAGGGACGAGTAGGCATGAGAGAGTCTCAGCCTTTTGGGCATGAGAGAGTCTCAGCCTTTTGAATGGGGGCCAGGGTGGATCTTATATACACTAAAGTAACTTTGGGTGGCCAGAAGAGGGGGCTGGGAAAAGGGTCTAGATGAGAATTCCGATTGGAAGGTCTGAGAGATTGAATAGACAATGGGAATTGATAATGAGAGGGGCTGGAAGGAAGAAGTTTGAAAGGCATCTGCATAAGATCAAAAGGTGGGGCTAGGGCTTTCAAAGGGAGACAAGGAGAGTTGATAAGAAACCTAAAAGTTTAAGGGTTTTCTAGGGCCTGTAGACAAATGGGGGCTGAATTCTTTTTTGGGGAAAAGGGCAAAGGTCTGGCTTCTGAAACTGAATGATGGGCCCATGCCCCATCACATGGAGCATGGGTTAGATGTGTTTAAAATCTGAAGACTTTTGGAATACAAAGAAATCCTAGGCCATAAGACTGTGCATTTCCCAGCTTTCTACTGACATGGAAATCCTGTATACACCACGGTGGCTCTGTAGCTTTGGATAGCAGCTGCTCCTGGGCTCCATAGAGAGCAACCGTGACTTGTGGTTAAACAGTAAGGAGAGAAGCCAGGCAGTGCTTGGACACTGATTCATGCTTCTCCCCTGTCTGTCCAAATTAAGCTGAGAAGCTAGATGGAAGATCTGGGAAGCAGGGGTCAATCAGTGTTACCTACCTACACAGAAGAAAGCTAAGGGCATCAATTTCCCATCAATTTCCTTGAAGCTCTCTTTCTTGGGTGCATCCGGACACAGTCATCAGGGAATAGCAAAAGGATTTCTCCCCCAAAATAATTTGAATTACAGAAGATAAATTCAAATGAATGATAAAAAAAAGAGTTTTTCATAAGACACCGTTCCAATTCACAATTTTAAGTCAATTTTAATGTTTTAGAATGTCAGATAAGATGAGCATGGGGTACAAATAGCAATTATACATAATGAAGTAGCCCTCTTAAGAAGATGGTTCGCCATTTCTCTTCATTTCTCCACTTTAAAAAAAAAATGGTTAAGAAGGTGATTTTGTGCAGTTTCTTGGCTAGAATTTTATTTTCCCCAGTGGTTTAACAGCTTTATTTTGCCTCTCTCTTTGAATGAAAAGGGACAGGGATTTTCATGTTTGAAAGGCAGTTTGAGACAATAGGATTGTAGGATCATACGTAGGTTTAGGGCTAGAAGGGGCCTTAGGTAAAAGAATTCTAGAATTTGAGAGTTGGAAGGGGTCTCAGCTGAGACCTAGTTCAAGCC
This sequence comes from Vombatus ursinus, assembly GCF_900497805.2. Classification (NCBI taxonomy): domain Eukaryota; kingdom Metazoa; phylum Chordata; class Mammalia; order Diprotodontia; family Vombatidae; genus Vombatus; species Vombatus ursinus. Next base: position 6,137,951 of record NW_020954551.1, on the reverse strand, counting down.
ATAGAAAAAGGAATTTCCTCGTGCAGTATATCCAGTAAGTGGTCATCTGGCTTCTGCTTAAAGACCTCCAGGAAGAGGGAGCGCTTCACCTCCCAAGGCAATTCATTTTACATTTGGGTGGCTTGCATTGTCAGCATTTTTTTGCCCTGACATCCATCCAAAATTGGCCACTTTGCAATTTCCATCCTGGTTCTTCTCTGGGCTCCATTCCTTCTTCTGCCTCAAGAACCAAATCCCTCTTGCACTTGACAACCTTTCCAGTACTTAAAGATGGCTATTCTATCTCCCCTTAACTTTGTCTTCCCCAGGCTTAGCAGTTCCTTCAACCAACATTCATATGACTTGAACTCTAGGCCTGTCGCCATCTTGGTTGCCCTCCTCTGAATATTCTCCAACTTCTCAGTGTCCTTCCTAACCTGTGACCCCCAGTGTGTCAGATGAGGTCTGATGAGGACAGTGACTCTCACACCTTCCTATTCCTGGCAGCTCGGTCTCCCAGCTTATGCTACCTTCTTTGGCTGCCACTACCAATTTAAAGGTAGCTTGGTGACTGGCATGACTAGTTCTTGATGCAGCCAGATTAGCTGGTTGCAATCACCGCTTCCCATTAGGGACACTTGACAACCGTCTCTTTAATGACCTCTTTGAGAACTTACCCAGGAATAGAAGGCAAGCTCCCTGGCTAGGTCATATAGTTCAAAACGCTCCCTTTACAGGTGAGAAAAACGAAGCCCAGACTGGGGCCACCAGATGATATATTTTGACCTACAAGGGACAACAAAAACCATCTAGTCCAACCCATTTCTTTCACCGATGAGGAAAGACAAGTACCCCAAAAGGGAAGCCACTGAGGTTGTAAATAGAAGAATAGGGATTGGAATCTTCTATCTCCAATCTAGTACCCTTCCCACTACACTATGATGTCTCGGCAGGTAGGGGCACTGTGGTCCAGTGGGCAGAGTGTTGGGTTCATAGAGTTCAGATCTGCTTCTGCTCTTTGCCTGCTTGTTGACCCTGGACAAAACTAAACTCTAGGTACCTCAGCAAATACCACAGGACTTGTCTACTAAGTCATAAACTTGCAGATCTGTGTTGCTGAGGGCAATTTCCCAAGTTGATAAAAATTCCTAAAATTGTGTGGTTCATTAGAAAGACCTTACTCTAAGGGAAAACAGTAGTGATTTGTCCCTGTGCTATCACTCTGAGTTCTTTACACACACACACACACACACACACATGAGAATCAATTTGTTCCAGTGGTAGTCTCAGATTATTCAGGTCAAAGCAAGATAATTTGTCATAAATGAATTTGGATCCTTGGATGTCTCTTTCAATCCATCTCCAACCCCCACCCAAAGGTGATGATCTGTCTAGTCTGATGTAGTTATATAAAATTATAGGGTTATATAGTTAGAGCTGGAAGGGACCTTAGTAGTATACGGTGGAAATGGAATTCTTATCATGCCCGCATGAGTCCAGAGGAAGTGATATTTACATGATGTATCAAACAGTGATTTATTGAGCGCTGTATAAATATGAAGAATAAATTTTTAAATAGCTCATGGGGGGGAGGTGTGGCATCCCTGAAAGCCAATAGCATAGGGCTGCTGGGCAACATATATACACCATGGCATATGGTGGCACGGGATGGACTGAGGCCTCTTGAAGACTTCTAAGACATTTTGATGGATTTCTCCGAGCCTCTGGATTAGATCAGGGCCCCCAGAGGTGAGAGATGGATGTGGTTGGGTTTTTTTTTCCCTTGCCTAACTTCACCATGTCTCTAAGGGTTAATTAATTTTGTCTTTGGTACTGCAAATGGACCACCAGATTAAGCTGATGACAAACTGATGAATGTAGAAGTCTAGCAAACACTAGCATTTTTACCATCTGCCTTTCCTGTTTCTGTAGGGATTGCCTTTGTGTAATTCAGAATTGTAGTTTGCAGAACAAAGCAGTGGATTTTGGAAAACCTTCCCTGGGTTTTCTAGCAATTTTTCCTTTTATTTGGCTTCAGTGACTACAGTCCTAGCTGCTAATACAGTTTCATATAAATGTAATCTGGTTCCCCCAGCCAAGTGCAACCCAAATCAAAATTACATTATACCTTTTCACTGCTATAAATCCTTCCTCAAATTAAGGCTCTGAAACCTGACCTGATGTATAGGAGAAGGAGAGACTTAGGCATCCTACCATGAGTGTAATTAAACTTATAATGACAGCTTGACAGGGACTTTATCTGTTGTCTCTTGTGAAATAAAATATGTTTTTAAAGTTAGAAACATATTCTTTGAAAGTTACCTCAGGATCCATTTGGCCAGGTGACTTTAACACAGTGCTAAGAGGCGTAAGACTTGTAACACAGCAAGGAACTAGTTAGAGTTAGAACCAGAAGGAACCTCAGAAATCATCAATTTCTCCCTGTCCTCCTCTCTTCCGCCCAGCCTGAGACGTGAGGTACCTGGCCTCCATTCCCGTAGGTGGTAGGTGCCAGAGCCAGGATTTGAATTAATGAGTTCTGGCTCCAAATTGAGTGGTCTTTCACACGTACCCTCCTGCATCTCCCATTGTCCCCTGTCTCGCCATCTGATTCTGTTTTTCACCGTGATAAACAATGGTAAAATTTAACAAAGCCTGATCCCCAGAAGGGTTAGGGTCCCATAGAATCCTGGAATTTTAAAGACCCTGAGAGGTTATTGCATCATTTAGAGCCACAACTAGAGTGGGGTGACCAGGACCCATGGTGTTGGGTGATGAAATTGAGAGTGCTGCATAAACTTGCAGCTACGTCACAGTGTTGTGGGGTCCTTCTGCCACCTCCTTAACCAAATCACCCCAGACGACAAGATTGTGAGTTGTGTGGATGGCATCATTTACCCCCTGCCCCATCTTAATTAAGGTAGTTGCATGCTGGGTTAATTCTGATTACTCTAGATTCCAGACAAGCTTGCCTATTTAATATTGCACACACATGATATTCCATCTCACTCTCCACACCTTTGCACTAGACGTCCCCTACAGCTGCCCTTCCTCCCTGCCCCCTTGCCCTGGTCCTCTTGGAACCCTTGGCTCGCATCAGAGCTCAGATCAAATGACGCCTTCTAGAGACCTTTCCTACTCTCTCTCTCCCTCAATGTCCTCCTTACCCCCACTCCAATGCTCCCTACCCCCAAAGAAAAGCTTCACATTCAGCTTCCATTTACTTCTCTGTATACAATGTATTTCTCCTCTGGAGAAGCTCTTTGAGGACAGAGACTATTTGGTTTTGTTTCTGGAATCCTCTGATGCCTAGCACTGGCTCTGATAGCAGGTAACTAATGAATGCTTTCTGAGTTAGAGGTTAAGTGATGTTCCTGAGATCACACCGGGAGGGAGAATCCAAACTCAGGTCCTCTGACTTTCCATCCAAAATTCTTTCCCTCTGCCTCCCTTGGATGATCTTCGAGGTCCCTTATAACTCAGTGATGGTCTGCTTCTGACTGACCCCTGCAGGGGAAGCAATAGGCAGGATCTCTGCCTCCTCTTGTGAAGATACCCTCGTAAGCCGGAGAAATGGCCCCATTACAAGCCTGTTAGAAGGCAGTACAGTAGCTGGGGGAAGGCTTCAAGGTGGAGAAACAACATCCTTATTTTCCCCCAGCACTCAAAGACGAGGACCTACCTGAAACCATCCCTGGAAGCTTTACCAAAGTTTTATTCAGGACAAAAATCAAGCAACTCCAACTTTATTGCTTTTGGATTCTCATTAAAGAAAGGCTCTAATACATGAATAAAATAAGCCGAGCTGTAGTGTTGACACTGGATTTATTTGCATGACTTAACAGCATATTTCCCAACCCACTCCAGAGCTCCCTTCTCCCTCTGCTCTTGAATAGTGATTATTTTTCTCTATCTTGTGAATAAAAGTCGTATCAACACAGGAGTTTATTATATATTCTCCCTCTGCCTTTCTGTCCCTGAAAGGGACATGGGGTCCCTCCTGACCAATGACAAAAATAGCTTCCTAAGCATCTAAAGACTGGGTTCTGTAACCACTTTGCCTTTATTTTGGATTTCATAAAAATGCTTGTGATGAAATGTGAGCCCCCTTAAAGAAGATGGAAGGGGGTCTTGTAGGCTTAAGACTCCTATTCCACCTTCCAATGGATGCCAGTGATTTCTTTGGCTGTGCTGAGAATGTGAGGCAGGAACCTGGTAGGTGTTTCTTAACTTGAGATACACGTTACCAATAACTGAATTCAGTGAGCATTTATTAAGCACCTACTATGTGCTAAGCACTGTGCTAGGCACATGGAGATACAAAGACCTGAGTTAAAGCTCTGCTTCTGGCTTCAGTTGTGTTAGGATAAAATATAAACTCCTCTGGTTGGTGTTTAGTGCTCTTCTCCATCAGGCCCCGGCCTGTCTTTCCTAGCTTATCAAACACTACTCATCCTCATTTATGCTATCCTGGCTTTCTTGCTATTGATTCCTATATAGGGTATTCAGTCTCCTGTCTCTTACCTTTGGCACAAATGTTTTGAAAAAGCATAAAATAAAATAATATGGTATCACATCGGGAACCAATTATATTGACCAATACTTTACAGATTATTAAAACAACCAACTCATGAATCTCAAGTTAAGAATGCTTGCCCTGGAGTATTAGAACAAGGCTGGATGAAGGGAAATGATTATATCAAAATAGAAAATTGGGCTAGACCCAGGAGCATCATTATATATCAAGCCTTGTGCTTAATTTGTCCTCAGGGCAAAAATTATTTCCTTCCTTTCTTCCACCTCTTAGAAATCCCTGCTCCTTCATAAGTACTGCCTCCTTCATGTTTTTTTCCTGATTCCCTCAGTTATATCCCACCCCATCTCCCCCAATCATTTCTTGTTGATTTTACATATATTTACTTATCAGTGCTTGTTGTATTTCTCCAGTAGAATGTGAGCTTCTTGAAGGCAAAAACTCTCCAGATGTTATATTAGCATTCCCTGCACCTAGCCTAATTTTTGTCACACAGTAGGTCCTTAATATTAATTATCAGTTAATATTATTACTATGTAATGTTTATTATTAAATAGTTTAACAGTTGCTAGCATGCATCTGTAAAAGGAGTTTCCTCCCTGAAAGTCTCTTCCAGCAATGAAAGCAACAAAACAACAATAACATTAATCCATACAGCATAGATACACATACATGTGTCTATGTTCATGTATATACACATGTAATGTGCAGATGTCTGTATTTATGTGTCATACACACATCTAATTGTATAAGTTATCGGATTTGCAGGAGAAAAACATTTCCCTTGCCTTAGTCTCTGAGATGGAGGATAAGGGAGGGTGTGAAGAAGGCTCTGTCTTGCAATCCAGAGGCAAAATCAGAGACAAAGAAGTAAACAAAATCATACAGAGACGCAATGATGAGTCCAAGAGTGATGCATCACTTCTGTTGGAGTCTACTTGAGCATAAGCAACTCATAGCTAGGGGCACCTTCGTTTCAACACAAGGATAAGTTAATGCTGAAAACAACTCAGCTGAAGTGCATTTGGAGTGGGATGCTTTGGATTTCTTGCCAGCAGTCATGATTTTGTGTATTTTATGGGATAAAGGGAGTGGACCGAGCACAAGGCTTAATATATAATGATGCTCCTAGGCCCATCTTGATTTCCTATTCCGACATAGTCATTTCCCTTCATCAGGCCTTGTTCTAATACTCCAAGACAAGGGTTCTTAACTTGCGATCCACGAATTGGTTGTTTTAATAACCTGAAAACTATTGGTCAATATTTGGTTTCTTTTGTAGTACTATATTGTTTTATTTTTAAAAACATGATTTTGAAAAGGAGTCCCTCGAGTACACCAGACTCCCGATAGGGTCCATAGCACACACACACACACACACACACACACACACACACACGTGCACAAAAGGGAAGATCCCCTCTCCAGTGTATCTGCGATCCATTGATATGGACATTCCTACTGACGATGCATATAGCAACACGTCTATCTTTGCCTGCCCGTCCTGTGCCTGATTCTCTGAAGAGGTTTCTCCCTCTGCTCTGAGGGCGTTCTTCACATTTTTTTTCTTTTCATTCTTCAAATACATGGAGCTAACACCCCAAATATGATTTTGATTGATGGGGAAATAGGTATGTAGGTAGGCATAATGGACTATTGGTTATTCCTTATTAATAAACATAACTAAAACAAATTTCTCATCGATATGTCTGATTTGCTTGTGCCTTTTTAATGCTGATGTTTTTATTGTACTCATCAGCTATTTGGTTTATTGTTGTTGTTATCGTTGAGTCATTTTTCGATTGTGTCTGACCCTTCGTGACCCCATTTGGGGTTTTCTTGACAAAGATACTGGAGTGGTTTGCTATTTCCTTCTCCAGCTCATTTTACAGATGAGGAAACTGAGGCAAACAGGGCTAAGTGACTTGCTCAGAGTCACATGGCTGGTAATTGTCTGAGGCCAGATTTGAACTCAGAAAGAGTTCTTCAGGCCCAGCACTCTGTCCACGGTGCCACCTAGCTGCCTTTCTGGTATTTGGTACCAGACATTAATTAGGAGGCAGTAGGAACGCTGGAAAGAGTATTACCTCTGGCTTTGATAGACTTGGGTTCAGTTCCCATCTCTGATACTCTGTGTAAGTTTGAGCACTTAATCCCCCTGGACCTCAGTCTCCTCATCTGTAAAAATTAAAAGGTAGACAAGATGTTTTCAGAAATTCCTTTCAGCTTTAGATTTAAGATCCTAGTATCATAATTCTTAGTGCAAAGGGCTGAAACCTTTGTGAAACATACTTGATCCACTCAATGGGCAAAGCCATATACATAACCAATTCTCACCTTGTTTGACAGCGACCTAGAAATGACTCTAATGATTCCATAACGTTGCTGTGAATGAAAGCCCTAATGTTTCCTATTATAGGACTGTTAAATGCCAGTCGCTTTCGTTCTTTACATCACATCGTGAAGAGTATATTATCCCCGAATAGCAGATTGCAAGATGAACGTCCACCATATTTACTGTCTGTTGATCTGAGGCAACAACCTGGGGATGGTGATTGGATGTATGACACTCATGATTCCTCCCGATCAATAACTAGTTAGGAAGAATAATTCTCTGAGGTCCCCCATTATGATAGGATTGACCTTCAAGCTCAATTGCTTAGGCTTAACAAGGACTTTCTATATCTTTAGCCAACATTACTGCCTGATAGCATAAGCACCTGGTATTAGTTTGGCTCAAGCATTGATGGACGCTGTTCTTAACTTTAAGGGCCATGGCCCTGGAGCTCTGAAATGATATCTGGGTAAACAAGTCCGATCTAATCAACACACACTGAAATATGTATGCATGCATGTGTGTCTCTCTGTGTGTATGCATATACACCCATATAATACTTTATATTTGTATTTTCTATAGACACATACATGTTTATATGTACACATGTAGATACATGTGTGTACTTATACACGCGTGTATGTAACATATAGGTTATGTTGGGTTTATATGGTTTATATTTGGGCAAATAAATCAAATTACCGTATATCTATACATACATATATAGACACACATGTATAGATACATAGAGACTCAAACATGTATATTCATATATATATATATATATATATATATGAACATATATCTTATGGGGGAAGGGAAAAGCATTTATTAAGCACCTACTTTGTGCTTTGCTTTAGAATGGAAACATCCAGAAGGCAGTTGGAAGTATGAGACAGGATTTCTAGAAAGGGTCCCTAACTGAAAGCTAAGAGCTTTACAAATATTATCTCATTTCATTATATAAATACATATATTCATATAATACACATGTATGTATATATGTACATGCATGCATTGTGTACATACACAGACCTATTCAGATATAACACACATGCATGTTTATATATATTGCATGTGTGTGTGCATGCATGCATATAAACACACAATTATACATACATATAAACATGCATATACATATACACATATGCATATGTGCATGTATACATATGTGTACATACATACACATATATGCATATATACATACGTGTACACACACACACACATATATATACACATATATGTGTATATGTATGTATACATGATATTCTATTCATTGCTCATTGCCGTGGGCCTGGGAGCTAGACGTGGCTCTTGTTGCATTTTCTTCCTCTGGCCTCCCCTAGGGTGGCTGCTCATAACTTGTGCTTCTGCTCCCAGGCCTCCATGGCTGTGCAAAGCCCCTGGATCTGTCTCTACCTGCCGTCATCCGCAGCCCTGGCTCCCTCATTAGCGTTGCCGTGGGCTCGCTACTCTCCTAGCTCACTCCACACTTGTGTTACCTTCTGCCTTCTGCTGTTTTCTGCTTGGCTGGGCGTCTGCCAGCTTCCCTGGGACACTGTTCTTGGACTCCACTGTTTCTATTTGTGGAGCTCCACATGTACTACTCTCAGGTACATCTCAGCTTTCCACTCCATTTCTTCCTCTCCTCCCAGCAACTTGGTCCTCGCTCCACTGGACCCTGAGGCCTCCCAGACTTCCACTGGCTGGCTGTCTATGAGGTTTCTCTTGGGGACTATGGCATCTAGCTGCTGGATACCATCATGGTATCTGGGTTTGGGTATCCTGACACCTTAAGGTATGAGATGAAGAAAAAGCAGATGGAGAAAAGAAGATCTCAAAGAAAAGAAATAGGGAGGAAAGAAAGGAGGCAGGAGGAATAAAAGTATGTGGGTTTGATAGGTTATAATTAAGTGGATTTGGACCTGGGTTTAAATTCAGACTCTGATATTTGAGACCTTTGAGACCTTGGGCAAGTCACTTATCTCTCTGGCCTCAGTTTCCTCATCTTCATGTGACAGAGAACTGTCATATGCATCAGGTGCTCCTCCCCAGGTGGAAGAGGCCAGGAAGCCTACTTATGGAAGAGTCTTGATGATGTGAAAGGGAAGGCATTTGTACTGTGAAGTACAGACATTTGGTAACTCATTCTGGTCTGTTAACTACGTGGTTAGGAGAATCTTTTTGGATTGGCTGTGACTGTAGAACTAGAAAGGGGTTGGGGATGCGTTCAAAAGCCACATTCTCTAGAGCTGCTCTCTCTTGGTTTGACTCCTCTAGTAATGGGGCCTGGGGAGAAGACTTGGGGCACCTCCTCTGTGAGGCCAACATGTGACCCCACAAAAATGACCCATACGCTGCCACAGCATGGATAACATTTCCCCCTCCCCTTTTTCCACCTGTATCTCAGAATGTTAATCGAGTCAATCCTACCATTCCTGGAAGAGACCAGTCAATTAATTGCCCTATTGTTCCAATCATCATTTGTTGTTCAATAATTTTTATCGTGCCCTCATTTGGGATTTTCTTGGCAGAGATGATGGAGTGGTTTGCCATTTCCTTCTCCAGCTCATTTTACAGATGAGGAAACTAAAGCAAATAGGGTTAAGGTGACTTGCCCAGGGTCACACAACTAATAAGCTTCTTAGGCCACATTTGAACTCAGGAGAATGAGTCTGCCTGACTCCAGGTCCAGCACTCCATCCATAGTGCCACCTAGCTGCCCAATCATCATTTCATGACTTCCTGGTTCAAAATACCCCTTTTGGCCACCACTTCCTTGAGTTTCTAGTCTTCACCCATTAGAATGTAAGCTTCTTACATTTCCCACATGTCCCTACCACTTAACACAGTGCCTGGAACACAGTTTGTGCTTAATAAATACCTTTTCCTTCCTTCCTTCCTTTCTTCCTTCCTGCCTGCCCTCTTTCCTTCCTTCCCTCCTTCCTTCCTTCCTTCCTTCCTGCCTGCCCTCCTTCCTTCCTGCTCTTCCTTCCTTCCCTCCTTCCTTCCTTCCTTTCTTCTTCCATGAGCTTGAGCTGTCCTAGACAGCCTCTTTTCTGCTAGCTTACAGTTATGGAATAGTAGAACCAGAAGGAATCTCAGGGAATGTCTATTTCATACTCTCATTTTGTAACTGGGGAAACTGAGATGCAGAGAGGGGAGTGACTTGTCCAAGGTAACACAGTTTGCTAGTGGCAGAGCTGATTCTGCAACCTAGATATTCCTGATTTCTCAATCCATTTCTTCTTCTCTATCCCTTTGCATGGACTCTTCACCAGATCTAGAATGCTTGCCTTCCTCACTTCCTGACTCCTAGAATCCCTTCAAGTCTCAGCCCATGCTTTTCTTCCCAAGATAAACTTTTCCTGATTCCCACAACTATTAGTTCTGTAGTACTACCCTTCTCCCCTCCTGCCTGGAAATGACTTCTTATATAATTAGCATATATTTTGGATTTCCTCATCTGCAAATGCATTGTTCCCCACTTCCCTCAAGGAATATTCCTTGAGGAAAAGAATTGTTTCCTTTTTTTTCTTTGACTTTTTTTTTTTGTATCCCAAGTGCCTAGTACTGTGCCTGACATATTTACTTAGATAAATGCTTTTTGAGTTGAACTATATACACCACAGCTAGCTGCTGTTGCCCCGGGGATTTTCAGAACTTTGTCCACACTCCTTTTCCAGGGCCTCAGTTGGTAATGGTGTCTTCCTAGCCCATCACTCCCTCACTCTTAGAGCTCTGGAGTCTTGCTGCTTTCTGGACCTTTCTTTTTCTGGGCACTGATGCTTTCAGGTGGCTTGCATCACTCTGGATGTCCTCCTTTCCAGCTCCTTGTCACATATCCCCTGGGCCTTTGCTCAGCTCCGCTGCCTGTCAGAGCTCTCCTGGAGCTCCTGGGAACAATTCCTGAGAGATTGCTTTGGATTTGTTATTTTTCCTGCATCAGATATGTTCTATAACTGGTGGGAAGTACAGCAATTTAGGACTGGAAAAAAATGAAAGAGGAACATTGGAGGAGCATTTGGCAAGAGGTACAGCCTGACACAGATGATGGGTCTGAGGCCCTGTGAGGCTCATAGCTCTAAATTATAGAGATCCGTGCAGAGTTGGGTAGATGCTGTCTCTCAGGTGGCATTCTTGTCTCTTGCTTTTTAAGACTAACTCTTAACTAAGTATCCTGCCTTGTATTTCTCTAAGACAGAAAAGGCAAAAACAAAAATAATTGTTAAGAAAAAGTTCAGTTTTCCTAAATTCCACTAATTTGCTGAACCACATGATTTAGGAAAATCATCTGATGCCTTAAGTACTCTCGGATAGCATATGCTTAAAGAAGGAGTGACTAAGAATAAAACCAGCCTCCGTGATCAGCCAGCCAATCCATCAGTGAACATTTATTAAGCATCTCCTGTGGGCTTCTGGCTTCTAGGAGAGGCATTGAGAACATAAAAGAAGCAGTGTCTGTCTTCAGGGATCTTACTTTCTAACCCAGGAAACTCCAGAAACGTATGATATATTCATATACAAAGCAGACTCAAGGTAACCTTGGATAGGAAGGCACTAACAAATAGGGGCACCAGAAAAAGGTGGTGCTCGAGCTAAATCTTGAAAGAAGCCAGGGACTCCGGGGACTTTATGAGTCATATATAAGAGCACCAGAAAGTATGTGCCAGGAGGCATCTTGTATCCTTAGCTGTATAAAGAAAAATGGTATTTTTTTCTTTTTCGTCATTTACTTACTCATTCACTTTTTCATTTATTCATTAATTCTCTAAAGTTCATAAATGAGATACATAAGACCTTTGTCCTATGTAGGGGTAGGGAAACTGTGGCCCAGAGAGTTATTCAACTTGCCAGGTTAAGATTACCAGAGCTAGGATTCAAAATCAAGTTTCCCAGGTTCAAATCAATCAATAAGCATTTATTAAGCTCCTACTATGTATCAGGCAATGTGCTAAGTGCTAAGTATACAAAAAGAGGCAAAAGACAGTCCTTGCCCTAAAGGAGCTTATAATCTAATGGAAATCCAGTGCTCCTTATGCTAACTTGCAATGTTCCCTTTCTTAGTCACCATGATGGATCATTGGATCATAGATAGTTTGGGAGATTGCAGGAATTCCTACCTCATAGGGTTGGTTATTTAACTCAAATGAGATAAAATATGTAAAATGCTTTGTTAATCTTAAAGTGCTATGTAAACCTCAGGTATTATTATTGTTATTATAGTTATGAGCAGTATAAGTAGTAGATAGAGAGGATAATTACACCTATCCAATATACTTTCCAGGGCTGTCATAGACTCAACTAACATAATGTGTGTCAATGCCTTGTGAACCATAAAGCACTATATAAATCTTGATGATAATAATGATGATGATGTTAATGACAGTGACAATGATGATGACAATGATGATTATGACCATCATGAAGATGACAATAATAATAATGATGACCATGACAACAATGGTGATGACAGTGATGAAGATGATGATGAAAATGATAGCAAAGATGACAGCAACAAAGATGGCGACGGTGATGATGACATTACAACAACAATGATGATGATAATGAAGATGATGTTAATGATGAGGGTGTGTGTCTTGAGCCAGGCTCAGAGTCGAGAGATTGAGGTTCATGTCCGGCCACCAAGACATATTAGCTGAGTAACTCCAGGCAAGCCACACCCTTTCAAGGTTCCCAAACAACTCTCTCAGACTATAATTTATGCATCAGTAGAGGAAGTTTATGCATCAGGAGGATGAAATCACAGAATATAGATATGTAGGTTCCTAAACCCATAGGTAGAAAGAACCTAAAAAAATCATCTCTTCCAACCCCTTCATTTTATAGTTGAGGGAAATGAAGCCCTTGGATGTCATGTGATGTGCTTGTTCAAAGTCCCATAGGTAGCTAAACAGTAGAGGCAGGATTTGATCTGGGCCCTCTTCTCCCTAAGCCAATGCTTTTTCCATAGTACCCTGAAGGAAGGACCTCAAAGGCCAAATCCTACCTCTTCATTCAACAGATGAGAAAACTGAAGCCCAAGTAGTTTAAGTGACTTGTCCAGGGTCAGATTGATAGTAAACACCAGAGGTGGGCTTTGAACCCAGCTTCCTGATCTCCGGAACCAATGTAACATCCTGCCAGCCAAAAATGAATTGGGAAAGAAATAAGCTCTTGTTGTAAGCATGTATGACTGAGCCTCCCTTTTACAACCCTGTTCTTGTCAACTTTGATAATCTTCTGGAAGCATCTTGTAATCCCTGTTTGCAGGAATGAGAAGAGGCTTAAGTGAACTTTAGAACATGTGATGAGTACCTGAGGCTGAGCTCCTTGAGAAGAGAGCATAAAAGCACTCCCTCCAGGTTCTAGAGAGCCGGCATTGTATTCACAGTTAACAGGATTGCCTGAAGGGGAGGAAGGAAAGGTTACAGGCAGATCGTCTGTCTTGAAGATGTGGAGGAACTGAAGCCAGAATCCTCCAAGTCCTTCCTTTTATGTCCTTCCTGTCAAGTCTTCTCTGGAGTTATCCATGTTCTCTCCCTCCCCCGCCACAAGCCTTGTTTGAGCCTCTCATAATTTCTCTTGTTGATTCGCGTGCTCATCCCTAATAGTTCTCTCAAGGAACCGAAAGAAGGTCAAGTTGTTCAAATAGTTACCCAGGAGTTTGGAACATATTACATGCTTGTGCAAAGTCTTCTAAGAAACCCACTTTTATTAATGCCACCATTCCAGATTCCCTGGGGGGAATCCCAACAGAAATCCCAGGACAGAATTCCATTTAGGGGGATTTACATTCCAGGTGTGGGCAAGTTTCCTTGATACCATATTTTTACCCTATTTCTCCCTCTTTCTTTTTTTCTTGGAATTAAACTCCAATATAATTAGTTAATAGAAACACTTAGCACGATGAAATGCTTCATGAATATCTAAATGAGACACAAAACACTTGGTAAATTAAGGTGTATAAATCTAGTGTCTTATTGCATAACACACTCTGAAATAAACAGATATTTCCAACGGTTCTCTTATCTGGGCCTATGAGAAGGAGCTAATGGGAACAAATTACTGGGGGTGGGGAAGTGGATATAGTCTGGACCTAAGTACAGTGTAACTCATATGCATACACATAATCAAAATAATAATGCATTTTATTTACTTGTGTGGTGCCTAGCTGCAGCTGCATTCTGGCTGCTTTTGTAATAAAATTAAAATACCGATTAAATACAGATTAGCTGGGTACAAACAGATCAGATTATAACAACAATTAAAATCAGTATAAAACAATGCATTCAATCAGCCTGGTGTTGCATCTAAAAAAAAAAAACAAAAACCTTTTGGGGATAAAGTTTTTCCATTTCCCAGGAACAGAATGAGAGAATTTGAAGGTTAGAAGGGGCCTGGGCAGTCATCTCGTCCAGTCTATTTCTTAAAAAATCATTCCCTCCAGCCTTTGCTTGAAGATCTTCAAAGATGGGAAAGGCATGGCTTTCTGGGGCAGCCCATCCTCCCTTTGGATACCTTTAATTGTTTGGAATGTTGGGGTTTTTTTTTGTTTGTTTGTTTTACTTTTATCTTGAAGTAAAGCCCAAATTTGCTTTGTATCTACCCACGATGTTCTTAGATCTGCTCTGGGCCTCACAAGACAGGTCCATTGCCTCTTCTATCCAATAAGCCCTTCAGATATTTGAGAACAGCTCTTTCTTGCCATCTGAGTTTTCTTTGCACTAAGCTTCCTTATGTATCTCCAACATATGACATATGTATCTCCAGCTGACCCTCATATGACATGATCACACCTCCTCCTCCTCACCTTCCTGCTTGCCCTCCTCTTGGTGATCTCCAGCTTATTAATGCTTTTGCTATCTAGAACAGAATACAGTATTCCATATGGGGTCTGACCAAGGCAGAATGCTGTAGGACTCTGAACTCCTTATTCCTGGACAGTGGACCTCTCAAAATAATAAGAGATCATGTTATCTTTCTTGATATCAGTCACCAAGTTGTCTCATATTGCACTTGCAATTCACTAAGACCACCAGATCTTTTTCCCTACCCACACTTTGATAATGGAGAAAGAGCATTGGATGAGAAGAGAAAAGAACCAGGTTCTTTTCTTGGCACTGTCTATTCTCAACTGTGAGGTCTTAGGCACTTCACTTAACTTCTCTTGGATCTCAAATTCCCCATTAAAAATGTGACAGGGGATCATTCAGTGCCCTTCAAGTGCTAGGCATGATTCTGTGACTCCGGGGAGTGGTACTTGCAAGAATAAGAGAATTTATCACTATGGATTTGAGATTAACAAGAGTAAAATGAAGTGTCAAGGAAATGAAACATTTCAGCTTGCACTTGTTTGGTCTTTAAGTACTTATATGTGTTCAAGGATCCAAATTCAATGGATTTGTGATGGGGACTTGCTTTCCAGTGAGGCAGACCGCTAACCATCATTGCCCACCATTCTTCTCACTTTGTGACTATTGACCTTCCTAAAGCTTCCACAGGGGTCCACCCCACATACTGGGGGCCTAGCTCAACAATTCTGGACTTTGTGTGGGTACCAGTGGAGAACACGAGATGTCCATTGGTTATTTTTTACACTCCCCTCTTCCTTTCCCCCCATTACCCCCCAAAGACTTTAAATATCATATATGACTATTTCTGTCCAGAGTTAGGGTTTCCTTGGTGCAGGGGATTTCTAGTTAGGAATCCATCTCTGCTGGTGCAGATCAGCAACTTTTCTGTAACTTCCAGTCATCAGGGCTCTCCTGAAAACCCTGAGAGGTTCCATGACTTGCCAGGGTCACGTGGAGAGGATGTGTCCAAGGTGGGACTTGAATCGAGATCTTCTTGATTGTGAGGGGAGAGAATGAAGAGGGAAAGAGAGAGAGAGAGAGAGATGGTCTTGGAGTTGGGAAGTCCTAGGTGCAAAGCCTGCCACTGACACACACTGGACAAGTCACTTTTCCTCTCAGCATCCCAGGAAGGCCTCCAAGGATGTCGCCTGCAGAGCAGGAGCAATCTGCATTGGTAGCAGGGATTTTTCCTCAATGGAAGCTCCATTAGCTAGTAAAATCCATATCCAGTCTGAATAAAATGGTGGATCCAAATCTCAAAACTCTTGGCATGCCAAATTGAAGGGAAAATAACTCTTTTTAGGTGGCAGAGTGTATAGAAGGCAAGTTAAATCCATCCTCAGACACTTATTAGTTGGGTGACTCTGGACATGTCGATTCACAGCTATCTCCCTCAGTTTCCTCATCTATAAAATGGCACAATAATAGTCCCTGGCAGATAGGTGGCACAGTGGATAAAGTACTGGGCCTGGAGTCAGGATATTCCTGAGTTCAAACCTGGCCTCAGACACTTCCTAGATGTGTGACCCTGAGCGTGTCACTTCACTCTGTTTTCCTCAGTTTCCTCATCTGTAAACTAAGCTGGAGAAGGAAACAGCAAACCATTCCAGTATCTCTGCCAAGAAAACCCCAAATGGGGTCCTGAAGAGTCAGACATGACTAAAATGACTGAATAACATCAATAGCCCCTACCTCCCAACATTGTAGTGAGAAGGCAGTGAGACAATATTTGCAAAGTGCTATAGTCTCCTTTCTCTCTCCCCTTTTGTTCACCATCTCCATCCATGCGAGTACACTCCCAGGGTTCTTGGCATCACCGGCCTCGTGGTGGCAGTTGACTGGTGCTTAGTGTTGGATTTCTGCCTTCAGTGATGACTGTGGAGGCCAAGTTGGAAGCAGGCCTGGGAGGGAAGGGAGGGGTGGGGCATTCCCCAGGCTCTTGGACAGTCTCCTGAAGTCCTAAGGGAGAGTGAGGGCTGAGGTGGCCCCTGTAGCCTGACTCACGTATCCCAAGCCCCCTCTTGTCTCCCTCTCAGAGAGCCTTGCCGCTTCAGCAATGATAGTGCCTCTAGTATAGCACTGTGCCTGCCTCCTAGTGTTACCGTGAGGAGCCGATGAAGCAGCAGCTGTCGGTGTTTGTTGTTATTATCCGCATCTAAGAGAGTCACTGCCATTAGAATGGAAGCCCCTTGTGGGTAGGGATTAGGCCATGCTTTGTACTTGTATCCTAGTACACGGCCTGACCTATATAGCAGGTGCTTGGTGGTTGATTTATTGCTCATCCCACCCCTTAATTCCATCGGAGGGCACGATCTTTCTCTAATCCAGCTCCCGAGAGTTCAATGATGACCCTATTCAAAGCCCCATAGGGACAAAGGTTTCCTTTAGGCTACTCCTTTCCAGAAGGAATGGGACCAGGACGGCCAGATGTAGGGGTGGAGAAGATCGAGAAGGGCTAGCAGACCTCCAGCTGACCGTGTGTCAGCAGTGTGACATGGCAGCCAACGAGATCCCAGGCTGAATTAGGAGGAGTTTAGCTCCATGAGCGAGGAGACACCAGCCTTGCCAAACTCCTTCTCCTCCCAGGAGAGCGTACCACACCTAGAGTTCAGGTTTGGCAGGACCATTTCAAGAAGGACACTGGTAAGCTGGAGGGTGCCCAGAGGAGCTTGAGAAACACTGATTCATGGGACCGCAGGACTACAGACTTAGACCTGAAGAGATACTTAGAGATGGCTTTTTTTTGCATCCCTGTCCCTTAGCACAGCTTCAGCAAATGCTTAATAAATGTTTACTGACTGACTGACTGTCAATCAGACTGACGAGTAATTCCATCCCTTCATTTTATAGATGAGTAAAAAAAAATGAAATAAATGGGGGCAGCTAGGTGGCACAATGGATAGAGCATTGGCCCTGAAGTCAGGAGGACCTGAGTTCGAATCCGGCCTCAGGCGCTTGACACTTACTAGCTATGTGACCATGAGAAAGTCACTTAAGCTCAATTGCCTTGCCATATATGTGTATATGTGTGTATATAAATATATATGTATGTGTGTATACACATACATACTACGGGTGTGTGTATATTTGAAAAGAGACAACTATTTGTTCTTGGCTCCAGAGAGTAGATCTAGGAGTAGTGGGTAGAAATTGCAGAGAAGCAAACTTTGACACAATTTGAGGGGGGAAAAAGTCCCTCCTCCAACTGTTAGAAAGAATAGTTGGGGAGGGGGATTTTCAGAAGCAGATACTCTGTCTAGAGAGGTCATTGGCACCACCCACCTCTAGATATTTAAACTAAGACTAGATGACCACCTATTGAGTAGTTACAAAGGGGATTCTTCTTCAGGTATGGAGTGGACCCAGTGGCATCCTTTTCTACTTCTGTGATTGGTTGATTCTGAAACCCAATCCTTCTATCCCCATTCAAAGCCACAGAGGGCTTGCCTTGGTGGGTTTATACAACCAGAGCCTGATCCACAGGTCAGGGAATTACCCTTGTTAATTTTACAGCCAGTGATTTTCAGAGCTTGTCTTCACCCCTTTCATCTAGGGCTTCATTTGTCATCTGCCACTTGGATCACACCCACTTATCAACCCCCTGTGTCTCTGATCACAGACCTCTGACTGCATTCCAAAGCCAAGTGTCCATACATGAGCTGGGAATTGTTTCTTTTCTGTGTTACACCTGTCTCTTCTCTTCTCCATTGAGGTTCTGATGGAATTAGGCAAAGATGTTTCCATATACAAAAGTGCCCTGGACCCCACTCCTCCTTTCTCTTCCCAATTTGTTTGATTTTCAAGGCAATTGGGTGCGTGTGGAGGAAAGAAAGATAAATGTGTGCAAAAGAGCTTTGAATTCACTGAAATAGGAGTAGGAAGAAGTGGGAATGCATGGCCAAAGGCAAATCCTAAAGCCTTGGATTAGACTGCCTCTAAACTCGCTTTCAGTTGTATGATTCAGCAACCTCTGTGGATAGGGAAAGAAATAATGGCTATGGGGAAGTTTGAGAACCATGAGAAGACTTATGTGAACTGAAGCATAATTAAAAAAAGAACTCTACTTAATATAAATGAATAGATCAATGACATGAAGCCAATCGCCAGACCGTTATGATCAGCAGTCTTGGCTGTGAATGAGAGACGAGAGATGTAGCACCAGCATTCATTGGAGAGATGGGGGACTGTGGGTGTAGAATGTTGCATATACTGTCAGATATTTTAAAGAATCAGAGCCCTGGAATGGGTAGAGATATCAGGAGGTATCCAGTCCCACCATTTCATGTGGTTGCTGTGCCAACTGGTTTTTCTTAAAAAACTTTCTAAAAAAAAAAGGGAAGGTTTATTGGGTGACTGAGTAGGGGAGGAAAGGGTAGGTGGAAATAAGAGATGGGAGGATGGATAGATAGATAGACAGACAAACAGACAGGCAGACAGATAGATAGACTATATATATATATATATATACATACATATATTTGAGATGTAAAAATAAAGGGTTTCAATAAAATGTTTTCTACAAAAATGCTTGCTGGTCTGGAATAGGGGAACATGCTTCCCTTAATACACAGCTCTGGGCTCCCCCAGATGGGTTCCCCTCTCCTCTTCTTTGGTGCTTCCTGATTGGACAGGAGGTTGGCAAACTGATGAACTGCAAACATCCCAGGCCTGATGATAATAATAACTCATTTCTATGGCACTTGAAATTTTACAAAGTATTTCTCTCATGGCAACCCTTGGGGGATGGGGAGAAGGAAACAAGCATTTATATAGCATCTACTATGTGCCAGGCACTGCGCTAAATTCTTTTTACAAATATTATCTTATTTGATCCTTGCAGCAACCCAGTGAAGTTGGGTGCTGTTATTAGCCTCATTTTACATGTGTAAAATGGGCTGGAGAAAGGAAATGGCAAACTGCTCTAGTATCTTCTCCAAGAAAACCCAAAAATGGGGTCATGAAGAGTTGCACATGATTGAACAATAACAACAGCAGCAACAAGTTAAGAAAACCTTAGGCAAATAGAGTTAAGTGACTTGCCCAAGGTCACACATCTAGTAAGTGTCTGAGGCCATATTTGAACTCAGGTCTCCCTACTCCAGACCCAGTGCTCTCTTCACCGTACCACCAGCTACCTTCCACGTAGATGTTACAATATTACCTGCATTTTGCAGATGAGGAGAACGAGCCTCAGATAAACCAGCTTCATTTGGGGAGAATTTTAGTGGGAAAACTGTTTTTCAAGGAAACACATTTGCTACAGTGCCCAGTGAATTTTAAATACCACCATGACCATGATAAATAATCAACCTTGATCATCCTAATGAGTTGTTCTGGTAATAACTGCCAATTAACACCACTTCAATAGAGAAGATAATGTACTCTTAATTGGGGAGAGTCTGGAGGGGGAAAGCAGAGAATCCTGGCAGAGAAGTAGCCACAAGCTTTAAATCCTCCTCCCTTATTTGACCACCTCTCTTTCTTCCAGCCCCAACCACAGAAAGTGGTTCTCCATAGGAGAAGGTCCTCTTAGAAAGTAGCCCCTCTCTGAGTTGTTCTGAAAATGTCTATTCCGCTTTGTAGATACAGGCAAGTGTCTTCTGTTAGGAGGGTCTGGAAACCATTGCATGGGAAGAACATTTGAAGGAACCTTGGACTGGGGAGTGATGCAATCACCGTCCTCAAATATTTGAAGGTTTGACGATGGGAAGAGGATACAGACATATTCAAGACAACAGAATAGGGTCCTGGTCTGGAAATCAAGAAGTCACCACCTCAGATACTTATTAGTTATGTGACCCTGGACCATTCACCTGATAACTGAGTTTCCTCATCTTTAAAATGAAAGGATTGACTATAATGTCCTCTAAGATTCCTTCCTGCTCTAAATCTGTAATCTTAGTCCAAGAAAAGCCCATTTAAGGGAAATGTAATAAAATACATTGTAACATGTTGGGGGCTGTCTAGCAATGGAATGGGCCAACCCACTATACTGGTGGGGTTCCCATCAGTAGGTATTATTTGCTGCTTTCTAACCTTTTTATTTATGTGATCATGAATATGCATAATGGGCTTCTGGCTGGAAATACTACATCGTCTGTAAAAAACTTATCTACTGACCTTTCACCCAAAGAATTAGAGTTCAACATTTGTCTGAATGATAACCCTTGACTTTTGGATGAATACACTGAAATCAACTTCAGTTAATCCCTGATTAGTCAAGTTGAATGCTCATCTTTGATATTTAGCTAAGTAATATATTTATAAATGGATAAAATATAGATAACACTTTTTTATACTTTTTATATCCATATTCTATGAAGTTTTTAAAAATCAACTCAGCACCAGAGATTACTTTTATTCAATTTCACATCCCACATATAAAACAAACAGGTAAAGAGGGTTATTTGGGTTGTGATGGGTGTTAGCCAAACTTGGCATTGTTTGTGACCTGGAAAAATGTAAATTGGACTGAGATTATAAGCCTTTTTCCCCCTTTGAGTAAAGGCTCTTGTTCTCTGTCCTGCAGGCACTTATAACCCAAACTTCAATTTCCTAGGAACTTTTTTTTGCCAGCATGCCCACAGCAAGGCAGAATGCAACACTGCGCATTAATATACTTTAACAGATTTTAAATGAACTTTCTCTAAACAGATAGGAGAAAATTAGAAAATTCCTGGGGAAAATCCCTTGGCAGAAAGCACATCGGTCAGAGATTTCTGTGTGGGAACGTGTTCATCAGCCAGTCTCAGCACTTTTGCTAAAATATGAAAACAATATGTTTGCTAAAGGCAAACACAATCATCAAAGTGCTCTTCACAAAGTTCCCTTGAATGCCAGGGAACATCACGGGGGAAACCACAATGCCCCACATTAGTTCAACACTGAAATCATTTTGGGTTTTGATTTTAAAAATTTTTTTTTAAATTGTTACTGACCTGTGGGAGTTTCTTTGGTTGGACCTTTTGTTATTAAAAAAATAAAAAAGAAAGAAAGAAAGAAAAGAAAAGAAAAAGAAAAAAGAAAAAGTGAAATCAACAGGCTCTCTGGATACCGAGGATGCCCAGGGATTTTTGTCTTTATTACTTGCAAGAACCATGGCATCTCATTACATGAATCTGATTTTATTCCTAATTAAATATTTAAAATGTTTTCTATTCCTCTGGTGACAAGATAGAAGATTAAGTGACTAGGCTGTCCCTTGGAATTATCTATGCTCAAAACCTCGACCAAATTAATTTCTCTTAGCAAAGGACCATTTTTTATGTTACAGACCTATTCACTTTAGCAAAATCAATATTCCTTATGGAGGAATATTTTAGCCAAAATATGGTTGGTCCATTAATAACTCAGAGAAAACACACACACACACACACACACACACAAACACACAACTTGAAAAATAGTTTCCATTTTGCTTAATGCATAACTTTCTTGAATGATTGTCGATAATTATTTCAGGTTTATTTATGCAAAGTACACATTTACCAAATTGCTTTTCATTAATCTATGAAATGTCTGTTCTTTAAATATGATGAAAATTTATCTAACAATTTCTGAATATTAACCTCTGGGGTGCTTTAAAATATAAAGGAGAAGGCCAGCTAGGTGGCGCAGTGAATAGAGCCCTGGCCTTGGAGTCAGGAGGACCTGAGTTCAAATCCAGCCTCAGACACATAGCACTAACTGTGTGACCTTGGGCAAGTCACTTAACCCCAATGACAAAAAAAAATCAAACAAACAAATGTAGAGGAGAGAAGCATCTGGCTGTTCTCTAAACCTTGAGTAGATGAAGCTGTCTACTTTTAAACTCCTTGTGCCTGGCTAAGGAAATAAGACATTTCTGATCTTAAAAAAAAAAAACAAAAAACAAACAAACCCCTGTAACAACAAAACCTAGGTTGCTTTCTTTCACCTGGGACTCTTTTGAGGTGGTTGTGACTCAGAAGGGCAGCAGCATCACTAAGACGGTCACGAGGATTGTGGGAAGTGCCTGGTGACGCTCTCTTCCCGTGGAGTCCTCTTGGACTTGATGCTCACCCTCTGCTCAGACACGTGACTCATTTTTCTTCACCACCCGCCATGTACGGTTAATTGCCCGGGTCTACTGATTCTAACCCTTCGATATCTCTCCCGTCAGTATCTCCCTTTGTGTTGTCCCTGTAACTGACCTTCTTCTGGCGCTCCTGACTTCTCTCTTGGGCTACTATCTATCATTAAACAGACTTCTTATTTCTCTTACTTCTATTTTCTTCCTATTTCTTCTGAACCTTCTCATTACTGGCTTGTGTAATGTCCCTCATATCCCATGTTGATCACATCATTCCCTTACTCTAATACCTACAGGGGCTCCCAGTTACCCACCAAATTAAGTACAAACTCTGGAGTTTGACATTCAATGTCCATTTGCAATTAATCTCCAACCTGCCTTTATAGCCTTTGTTCATATCACTCCTATCAACACATTCTGATTCACAGCCATTTTCATATTTTCACGCGTCAATATTGTTCTTGTTCTACAGTGTCTAGAACCCACATATTCCATATTCCATGAAGTCTTCTCTGATCTCCCTAGCTGGAATTGGCTTCTTTCTCTCCAAATTTTTTAAAGTATTTTGTTTTGACCCCCCTCGATTAAATTTAGTGCATTCTAACATGTGTGGTATTTATCTATGTAAAGGTTATCGCTCTTGCTAGATTATTAGTTCCTGGAGGGCCTAACACCATCTTTATTTCTTTCACCCTGTACACAGTAGATATTTAACATTTTTTTTTAGTTAAAGGGAAAGTGCACTGACTCTGGAGATCAAGGAGCTGGGTTCAAATCTACCCTTGATACTATTTGTGTGATCCTAAACACATCACTTTAGCTCTCTGGGCCTTAGTTTCTGCCTCTGTAAAATGAGGAGTTAGATAGCCTTTATGGTCCCTTTCAGTGATAAATCCATGATCCAAAGGGCAAAGCCCTATACTTGGATTGTAGGATTAGATTTAGCACTGGAGAAAGACCATAAAAATCATTTAGTCCAGTACTAGCCCCCATTTTGTAGATGAAGAAAGTGATGCCAAGAGAGCTTGCCCAAAGGGCTACTGATGGCAAAATCAGGATTTGAACCCAGTTCTTCTGATTCCAGACCCAGGATTCTTTGGGCTGCGTACCTCCAAAATCCTCATGCTCACACTTGGCAGCTCCAGAAGGTCCTGTTGTTTTCTCCTCCTTGGGGACCAGCTGCAAGTTCATTCTCTATCCATTGACTTAAAATGGATTTTTTCCTCTGGTGTGAAAAAAGGCTGTGCTTGGAATCACTAAGCTTTGAGTTCAAATACTGCTTCAGTCACTTCCTAGCTGTGTAACCGTGGGGTGGAAAAGACCCTCATCTTCTCTCAAACTCTGTTTCCTCATCTCTGAAATAGGGGTAATGATAGCATCTACCCCATGGGGTAGGTGTGAGGATGTAAATGTAAAGGAGCTTTGCAAACATTAAAGCACTATATGAATTGTATCTAAAATAACAATAATATATATTGTTATATACAAATATAATATATAAATGCAAACGAATTTATATTTAAATAAATGTATAAAATATATAATTACATATATTTTATATGAAGTATATGAAATCTATAGTAATAACTTATAATTATTACTATATTTACATTGTGATTATATTATATATTATATAATTATAACATATCATAATTATTATCCTAGATTAAATATACTGATGATGATGATGATGATGGAGCTAGGTGGAAAGAGGAAACTAGACCCCAAAATATGTTCTCACATCATGAAGCAAAATGGACAGGGGAGCCGCGCTCTAGAAAATAGGGGCTTTGATGAGATTGTTGTTGTTAAGTCTACTTAGTTATGTCCAACTCTTCATGACCCCATTTGGGCTTTTCTTGGCAGAGCTACTGAAGTGGTTTGCCATTTCTCTTTCCAGCTCATTTTACAGGTGAGGAAACTGAGGCAAACAAGGTTAAGTGACTTGCCCAGGGTCACACAACTAGTAAGTGTCTGAAGCCAGGTTTGATAAGTCTTCCTGACTCCAGGCCCAGGGCTCTGTGCACTATGGCACCATCTAGCTGCCCTCTTTGATGAGATAGCATCCAGAGAGTTCATGTTAAAAGCAGCTTGATTGGAAACCCTGATGTTATTGAAGAGAGTATAGAATGTTTCATAAAGCATTGAACTTGGAGCCAGAAGCCTTGGGTCGGAATCCTACCTCTGACACATATTAGTTGAGTAACAGTGGCCACATCACTTTCCTTCTTTCAGACACCATTTGCTTATCTGTAAAATGTGGTTAAGAATAGCATCCCAGGGTGGTTGTGAGGACCAAATGAGATAATGTATGTAAAGCGTGTGATGAATCTTAAGTGGCTAAATGGATGTGGGCTATTTCTATTATCTTTGCTTTGTCTTTCTTCTTCACCTCTCAAAAGTCAGTTTCCCAAATGCTATGTCTTCTATTGCAGCTTGCTTCCCTCCCTCCACTGCTACCATCCTCAGATAATCAATCACTAATAGCTTATAAGAATAACTACCATTTATAAATAAAGTCCTACATTTGGCACTCAAACGGATGCACAGCACATCACGTATATTAGCTCATCTGATCCTCACCACAAACCTGGAAGGTAGGTGCCTTCGTTATCCCCACTGGACAGATGAGGAAACTAAGGCTAGAGGCATTAAATGATTCACCCAGGGCCATATAGCTGCTAAGTGTCTGAGGTGAGAGTTGAATTGAGGTCTTTCTGTTTCCAAGTGGATGCTCCATCCTCTACACTAGCTATCGCTTACCAGTCAACAAGCACTCATCAAGCATGTGCTGTGTGCCCAGCACTGTGCAACTTGCTAGGAATACAAAGGCAAAAATGAAAAGGGAACCTCCCTCGAGGAGCTTCCATTCTTTCAGACAGTCCTTCGTTAACACTTCCCTATGCCATTGTGATAACTTCCCTAAAAAGCCTACCTACTGATCCTCCCTCTTTTTTATCCATCTTTCTTGTCCCTGTTAGGTTCATCTCGCTTCTTTAAAGATTTAATCTTGTCACTCAAAAAGATGAAGGTTGGGCATAGGCTGACACAGCCTAGATCTGTGGCAGCAGATTGTTCAGTGTTTCAGAGATAGGAGAGGTAGAATTCCACAAATGAAATTTCTAAAGGGCAAGTCAGCCAAGAGAGATGGAAAGCTTTCCACAAGATTTTAAAACACAAACAGAAACAATTCTGATAAAGAGAAAAAGGAAGATTGGTCTAATGATGGCAACATAGCTGTATACAGATGAGACCCATCAGCCAACTTAATTTCTAAAGTGTTGCCTTAGTCGGTGATAGATTCCCCCAACTGAAGTCTTCAAGCAAAAGATCATAGGATCAAAGATTCAGAGTTGGAAGGGAACTCAGAATTCATCTAATTCACCACCAGGTATTAAGTGGAATAAACTTGAAACTCTTTACAGGTCTGGTCGACCTCCTTTGGGTGCTGCTCAGTTTATTAATATCTTTCCTGAGCTGTGGTATCCAGAACAGAACACAGATCTTCTGAAACACATTTAAAAAGTTTCTTCTACAGAAGCTATACATATTGTTGTGTTTAAGGTGAGATACTAGGAGAGTTATAGATCTATCATTCTATGAGGTATTCTCCCTATGGAGTAAGGGATGGTGCATTTGAGTTTAACTTTGATCTGTGGGATAAACTACAGAGAAGACAGAGAGAAATAAAGTGAGAGAAATGTCTTTCTTGTTAGAACTGTCTTGACTATTATTTCATTAAGAAGCATAAAAAATGAATAAGAAATGTCATTATTAAGAGTAAGGAGTTGAGAGAAGCTAATAAAGTTTTCTCTTAATGGCTGGAGGCAAGCTGGAGAAGAGAGAGACAGAGAAAGGAGTTGAGATAGCCTCTTTCTGAAACTATTTTAACCATTATCTTGTGAAGAGAAGGAAGTAGATTCTTGTGAAGAAATTGTATTTGTTACTCTCAGTGAACTAAATGTGGGACTATGTTCTCAGAAGTAAAGAGAAGTCAAATGCCGTTATAGTGAGGATTTGAGATGAATCTGGCTGTGGTCTTTCTCACAACTAAAATGTTGGAAATAATTGTTTCTGTATTTGTTTCATTACTTATTTCTTCATTAATAAATTGTAAATTTATTGACTATATTATTTAGCTCCAGGAGACTAAGGGAAAGATATGAGTGACTACTTTTAAAAAGGAAGATTTTTTGGGGGGGTTTATTAGATAGATTGATAGATAATATTTGATGAACTGTGATGGGAACTCTGTACTTAGTTGATTGAGATATGTTTAAATGCTAATAGTTAATGAGGAAATATCCAGACATTAGCCTGGAACTTGGATGATACGTTTAAATATGTTGAGTAACGGGCTCTGGGATGACAGACAAATGACGTTGACAGCTAGGTAACATAATAGATAAAGCACGGGAGTCTGAAGTCAGAAAGACCTGAGTTCCAGTCTGCTCTCAGATACTTACTGGCTATGTGACCTTGGGCAATTCACTTAACTATTGTCTGCATCAGTTTCTCCTTCCTTCCTTCCTTCCTTCCTTCCTTCTCTCTCTCTCTCTCTCTCTCTCTCTTTCTTTCTTTCTTTCTTTCTTTCTTTCCTTTCTTCTTTCCTTCTTTCCTCCCTCCTTTTCTTCCTTCTTTCTTACTTTCCATTCTTCCTTCCTAAATAACTCCTTTACATTAAGATGAATGATAACCTGTTAACAATAGAATGGGAACACCAGAGGGCACAGTGGAAGAGAAGGACAAAGAAGCCAGGAGTTAAGGAGGGGCATGCTGTAGTTTTAGGATCAGTGCTGACTCATTAAGTACCTTAATCCCATAGTAGCCACCTCCCAAGGAACCCAGTTTGCTAGCACCAATTGGGAGGTAGCTCCCAGGAAGGAATGCTACATTTAATTTGAATTCCATCATTCAAGAAACATTTATTAAGCTCTTTCTTTGGGCCATACAGGTTACAGGGGAATACAAAGAAAAAAAAACAAAACAGTTCCTGCCTTGAGGAATTTACATTCTACTGAGGAGAAGCATGCAGATAATGAAATGAATATCAATCAATGACCATTGAGCACTTTCTAAGTGCCAGACATTATGTTAGTTAATGAAGATACAAAGAAAAAACAAGAGGAGCATATATTCTAATGGAATGTCTAGAGATGTGCAAACTAAGTGTTGAAGCTGGGATGAGAACCCCAAGAATTGACTGGGTGGGGTGAAGATCAAGAAGTAGCCTTCTCATTCATGGCACCAGAGCTAAGCTGGGAAGGAAGCTCAGAATTCCAAGAGGTGGGAGTGAGGAGGGAGGTTCTCTGGATCCTGTGCCTAGCACCCTTCTCTACACATATGAGATACTTGTTTAATGTTTGTTGGATTGAATTCACTTTTCCCCCAGAAATATCATTGGTTAAATACAATGGAACTCCTCTAGAAGTTTGCCTTGGGAACTCAGAACTTAGTCGATTCTGACTGCCTAGAGGCTTTCCGTTTCTGGGAACATACTGTGTGACCTGTGATAGAAAGTGAAGAGGGGGAGGGGTTTTGGGGTGCTCCTAGATGCACAGAGGTACCCCAAGATCGTGGGAGGTTTTGGGGTGCTGGGAAAAAGCCCCAGATCACAACACAGATCTGCCTGAAAGAATTCAACCCAAAATCTTCTTCCAGCTAGAGAAAAAGTTTATTAAAGATGAAGTATATAGGCCAGACTCCCAAGGAACCCAAACATCAGTGATCTAAATGGGGGCTAAGGTGGTCAGGTGATGCTCATAAGGACAAGCGTGCATGAGGCAGTCTCAGCATTTTGGGCATGAGGAAAGCTCAGCGTCGGAATGAGGGCTGGGGGCTAAGGTGGTCAGGCCAGGTGGCTAGTAAGGACTAGCAGGCTTGGGAACAGCTCAGCCTCTAGGCATGAGAAATTCCCGGTGTCTGAATGGGGCAAAGGTGAGTCTTAAGTACAGAAAGACTGTGGGAGGGATTTAGGAGTGGCCAAGCAGTTTGGAGTGACAGGAGGCAGGGACTAGGGAGATCTGGATGGGAGTGACTAGTAAGCTGGGGTGAACAGAACTCCTAGGTCCTGGACCTTGTGGTGCCTAGTTAGGATTAAGGGTGAGAAATGACCAAGGGCCACAGGAAAGTAAAACAATGGAAGGGAGATTGTGTGTAGCCACAATGCAAGGCCAGTTGAAGAGGGGAGGTGGTTGAGAAAAAGAGGGTCCAGGTGTTTGGAAGGTCTTAGAGATTTGAACAGAAAATGAGAATAGATAATGAAGGGAGCTGGAAGGGGGGAAGTTTGCTTTCAAATGGAGCTAAAGAGAGACACACAGGAGCCAGGTTCTTTTCAGGGCTGGAGAGGAAAGGTGCATTTGAATAAACTCTCAAAGAGAGATAAAGTGAGTCTACAAGGAATCTAAAAGTTTTAAGGTTTTTCTGGGAATTGTAAACAAAGGAGCCAAATTCCTTTTGAAAAGGGACAAAAGGGAAAAGGGGCAAAGGTAAACCCCTTCAGAAAGGACATTTGATTTACATATAGTCCTGCCTCCACCCTCTTCAGTAACTAAAGGTGTTGGTTGCTACAGAAGACATCGGGATAAAATATATGTACATGTATGTGTGGCTCTGTGTGTACACATACACACACACACACACACACACACACACACACATAGTTGCTTATTCTTATGAGATCATTATAGTACCACTCAAAATACTTTTCTTCCATGTTTACTCAATGATATTTCTCAGCACAATTCTTGCTCTCAGAGAAGCCTAATTACTTTCTTGCACTGTGAACCATCGCGATAGCACTGGAGAAGGAGATGCCTATAAATTTATATGACTTGAGGGAGGGAATTTGGTCTGAGAAATATTAATGTCTCACCCAAAACCTCCTACCTCTCTCATATTACAGGAATTAGTTTTATTCACCAGCTAGAATTTGATTGACTTCCTGACTTACCAAAGAACGTGGAGTCAGAGAGAAGTGTTGAAAACGTTGGCTGGGTTCTGAACACTTAACTCAAGGGCCTCTCTGTGTATTGGCAAAAGAAAATATATTTTTGACAAAAATGTCTCTGAATATTTTCAGTCCTAGTCCTTGCAGAATGGCATAACATAGACTGAATTGCTGAGACCAGAGTTAACAGATGTATTTTAAGGTGGCAACAGTGAACTTCCAGAAACTCTCACATCATAGCAGAGGCTTTGAATCCACTTTCTTCTCCATTAGCAAGTTTATTATTTTCAGTGGGTAGCAAAAAATACTTTTTAAAAGAATTATTAATATTTCAGACTGAAAGGTACTTGAAGAATTATCTACATCAATCCCTTCATTTTTCTTGTAAGAAAATTGAAGACCAGACAGGTACCCAAGGCTACACATCTCACTAGTGACATAATATCTGAACCCTATTCCTGATTGAGTCAGGAAGGAAAATCATGACTGTATAGTTGAGCATATATTCCCTACCTGCTGTCAGTGTAGAAGATCCAAAATGACATTATTCGATGACAGACATATATAGTGTTGTCATTGTCTAAAGTAGGTCAGCTCCATTGGCTTAGCTGGTCAGAGAGTAGAACTGATGAAGTGTATAAGGAAGGTCATAGGTTTGATCCCCACACAACTAATTAGGTTCAGGTAAAGAAATGCCCCTATCCTGTAGCCATGGATTCTGTCCTTAATCTTGCCGGATGGCTCTCTTAACCTTGGCCTTAATGGGGACTGAGTAAATAAGGAAAAGGATGACAACTTAACACATTCATCCCATGACCAATCTTAGAATAACTGGAAATATTTCTTCTGACAGTGGAGGGACCAGTAGTTATTGTTTTCTATGTAACTCCATTCACACTGGAACAACACTCTTCTTTTCTGCCTTTCTCCAAGAACAGCTGGAATAATTGGATCAGGTAGAAGTAGTGTGGCTAAGTGGGCTTATTGTACTTATATCCCTAGTGCCTAGCACATAGTAGGTGTTTAAATGCTTTAAGTGATTGATTGGATAGGAAATTGGCCTCGCAGCCAAGAAGACCTGGCTTTAAACCTTGCCTCTAACAACATGTTAACTATGTGACCCTAAGCAAGTCACTTCACCTATTAATGCCCCTTGTAAGTCTCCAAGATTCTTGAGTTGCATAGCAAGTATCATTCTGCATCGGTGGAGGGACTCCCCTTATGGGGAGTTCCCTATACCCATGACATCACTCATACCAACAACAACAAAACCATACGCAAATCAAGCATATGTTGATGGAATTTCTGCAGTTGACCTTGGCTATAAGGAAATAGAGCAAGGAAGAAACTGCCACATGCAAGAAGCTTTAGATATTTTTCTGCTTCTCTATGAGAGAATAAAAATAATAGGCATTACTGTTATAACTGACAATTATTTAGTTCTTTGAGGTTAGCATATGTATCATTGTTAGCATATTATATCATTGGAGCCCCACAACCATCTTGCATGGCAGACAATGTTTTGATAAATGAGGAAACTAACGCTGAAAAGGGTTAAGTGACTTGCCCAGGGTCACACGGCGAGTAAGCAATTCAAACCTATGTTTTCTAGATTCCTCATCCAGTATTCTATCCACAGAGGACATCACTAGCTGTAATTAAAAGTGGTTAGATTAAAACATCATAAAAGGTCATAGATACCACCCAAAGAGATTAAAAAAAAAACTCTATTATGACACTCAATGTGTTTAGTCATTTTCAGTCATGTCTGACTCTCCATGACTCCACTTGGAGTTTTCTTGGCAAAGACACTGGAGTGGTTTGCCATTTCCTTCTCTAGTTCATTTTGCAGATGAGAAACTGAGGCAATCAGGGTTAAGTGACTAACAACACAGTTAGTTTCTGAGATCAGATTGGAACTCGGGTTTTCCTGACTCCAAGCCCAGTGCTTTATCCACTGCATCATCTAGCTGCCATTTTGACACTCAACTCTTCACCTACTCAAGTTTTTACATTAAAGTCAGATTTTGCTTCCTTGTGATTTGCAAACTCCCTAGTAAACCTCCTGGTGAGCTACCTGCAATATACAGTCACATGTTCTATTCTGTTCTGCATAAGACCATGGATGTGCTTGGCTTACCTTTTTCATTAGAGGGCAGATAAATTTTGTGGAGAAGCAGCGTTTGTTCGCCTGTTGGAATGATAATGTTAGCTTTCTTTTTTCTCCTTTACATATGAAGAAAGCAGAAGGCACACACAAAAAGAAATCATATTAACATCGGCTAATATATTGCCTCAGGAAAGAAATAAATATTTTTCTTTATTTATAGAATCATAGGGATGAAAAGGGCATTAGAGATCATTTAGTCCAACCTCCTTACTTTATAGACAGGGAAACAGAGGTTCAGGAGCATGAAAGTAAGAACAAATTCCCATAGCTGATAGGTAGCAGATCAAGGATTTAAACCCATGTTGTCTAACTTTCCATTATACTACACTGTTTCATGTAAGGCCACCTTCTGGGGCACCTTGGTGGCTCTGTAGATAGAGCACTCAGCCTGGAGTCAGGAAGACCTGAGCTAAAATCCTGCCTCAGACATTGACTAGCTATGTGACCTTGGGCAAATCATGTAACCGTTGTTTGCCTCAGTTTCCTCATCTGTAAAATGAATGTAATAACAGCATTTACCTTTCAGGGTTGTTGAGAGGATCAAATGAAATAATAATTATAAAGTGCTTAGCGCAGTGCTTAGCATATTTAGTTCCTAAATAAATGTTAGCTATTATTATTATTATGATTATTATTGTTATTGTTTATCTGTAACATGGGGAAAAGTGTATGGAAATGTGCTATCTAGCCAGGGACATGCTAGGAAATGTTTAACAGCTAGCTCTTTGCAAAAAAAAAAATGTGCTAAACATACCTTTAAGTTTAATATGCATTATTAACATTTTCAATCAATTTTTTAAGTCTAGATAATCAACAAAACAATAAATCAATTCCTGATTTGTACCATTCACTGATTTCTGAAGTAAGTGCTCATACTGAAAGTTTATAAGCACTCTTGAAATGCTATGAGCTGACTCCAGCATGTCCCTGTGTCTAGCCCATCATTGGGAGAAATAGCTAAACTGTTGTGCAACATTATTACACTATAAGAAACAGTAACTAAGAGGGATTCAGAGAAATGCTGGAAGAGTTGTGTGAACTGATACAGCATGAAATGTGCACAACTTCACAAAATACAATGGCTGTCATTCAGCTGAGATCCAGACTGGAATTGTGATCTGATCCATTCCTTGCAATCATACAGATTGCAGCCCATCCTGTAAGACCCTTGTCTATATGGTATTCACCAAAAAAAAAGTGCTGGAAGCCTTCTTTATTTTCTTTTGGCATCAGATGCATAACAGAGGAGCCTTGGGGCTCTTCGCCCTCTTGACCCTTCTTTACTTCCTATGATACATTTCCTTCTTCTAAGGAGTTCCCTGTTGGTTATATGCTGCAGTTTATCCACATCTACCATATACCCTCTGTGTGATATGACTATGATAATATAAATAAAGAGAAAGCTGAAACCAATGCAATTGTAATGACCAATAATGGCCCCAGAAAAAAATAAAAGAGGAAATACATCTCCCTATTTTTGGTAGAGAGATAGGGAACTGTGGATGCAAAATGCTGCTTCGACACAGACTTGAACTCTATCTTTCTGGGTTTTAATAATTTGTTTTTTCTTTGTAACAAGCAATGGTTCATTGGGTGGATGGGTGAGTGAGATGATCTATCTGGAAATTATTGTGAAGTAAAAAAAATACCAATGAAACTTTTAAAAATACCTTCTTTTTTGTTGACTTCTTTTAGGCTGACTAAAGTCCATGTGAGTTGGGAGGGCTTTTCCAATAAAAGTCATAGGGGAAATAACACGTAACCCTGAATGATCTCCCTCCTGTCTTTGTTGACATGCTAATTTTCTTGCCCTAAGAGGGATACAACACATTCATCTCATGCTGATATCAGAGACCTGCATAAATCCTCCAAGTTGAAATATTATAAATGCCAATCCTGCACCATCCTGGATCATGAAGCTCTCTGTGAGGCTGTGGTACAGATTCCAGGAGAGGATCACTGGCTGTACCTCATTAGAGCTATGTGTCAGGAAGAAGATGCTATCAAAGTAGACGGTATTGCAGGGACAAAAAAAATATCTGTAGGCAGTTTTCTTGGATTCCCCTACATCCAGCCTGTGTCTCTACATCTTTCTCCCCTCTGTTCTTTATGAAAGGTTATGAAACTGACAAACGGTTTAGGATGTCTAGAAGCCAGGAGTTTAACTGAATATTGAAGCAGTGAGAAAACGGCATATGGCCATTAAGATAGAACACTAGTATACCAGTATATAGCTCCGCTTGGAAATTAGCCACGTGCCAGGTGCCTGTTTAGGGCCAAAAAATAACTAATGGGTGAGTAAGTGGTGGTGAGGATGGGAGAAGGCTTCTGAGCATGTGGTGCCATTTGCTAAGTTGAGCTATCTAAACCCAATCCAATATTTATGCATGGTTAAGTGTATGTATATGATCTATTCAACGCTCTGTGATTTCATTGGGGTGAATACGCCTTCTAAGGACACAGATGGCAATCCTTCCATGAGTTTTGAGTGGACATGGGTCAAAAATCCATGCCTTGGCAGCCAGCACTCTGGGAGTTAGCTTTTCTGCTCTTAGCTGGGTTCTTGGCTGTCCTTGAATGACAGATAGTTGGTGGCAAAGGCCATACTTAAAATCTTTTTAGCTATGAGTGGTTGCAGTCTGCTGGCATGTCCTCTGATGAATCATAGATCCAGATTAGGGAGCAATGTTAGAGAGCCTCTAGTCCAACCTGTTTCATCTTTACAGAGGAGGAAACTGAAGGCCAGCATCATCTCCATAACACAATCGGGCTTAAAGCAAGATTTTAGTGTAGGATATATAAATATACTTATATGTGTTATCTATATTATGTGCTATGTTATGTTATTACATTATATATGTATTATATATGATATAGACAAACAGACAGGAAGGCAGGCAGATAGCCAGGCAGAGACACACAGAGAGAAAGAGAAAGACAGAGATAGAGTCAGGGACAGACAGTAACAAGGAGAATGGCAGAGATAGAGAGAAAGATAGAAAGAGACAGACAGACAAGCATGCAGCCAGCCAGAGACACTGAAGAACAGAGAGGTATTAGAGAGACAAAGACAGAGAAAGTGAAACAGAGACAGAGACAGAGAGAGATGGAGACAGAAATAGAGAGAGAAAGGGAGAGGAAGAGAAAGGCAGAGACAAGACAGTGAGAGATTCATTATGGCATAGTAGATAAAGAACTGGCAATAGATGCAGGAAGACCTGAATTCAAGACCCACCTCTGACATATATTGGATGTGTGACCCTGGATAGGCCACTTACCATTGGGTTGTAGAGAAGGTGCCCAGGTACATTGGTTGAAGAAGGTCTTCACTGGGAACTCTTTATAGTTCCTATCCATATCCTCTGTAGAGCCATGCACAATCTGTGAATATATTTGTGAGCCTTTATGGCCCTGATAGAGTATGCGAATATGTCCATTTAACTCATTCATGATGCAGTGTGGATGGAATAGTGATAAATCAATTAGGTCAGACCATTGTGGGAAGAGTATATTGACCTATAGTTAGGGGTATGAATCAAAGAGTTTGTTTTTTTCCCCTTTTCTCAGCACAGGTCAAAAACTAGAGAATTAAAAGTGGTCACCTACACAGAGTTCCCCCTGGAACTTACTGACCATTCTGTCTCAGGCACCTGAAATGTTAGTCTCTTGGCCCAAGGCCTGGCAATAGCCCTAGAAGTGGAAGGGTAGTAATGGTTTCTGGATACTGACTTCCTGGACCCACCCATACGCAGTCAATAGTAGAGCTGTGTCAGTTGTATGTTCTCTTGACCACTGAGCCTCAGGAGAGGTGATCTTTGTGATCAAAAAAAGCTCCTCCATCCCAGCTCTCTGTAGTAAGAAGACTATATAAATTATAGTCTACAGGGGCTAGCTCTTTAGCAGCACCCACATTGGAGAGTTTGTGGACCAAGACTTCTGGGTAAAGGAGAGGATCCTGGAATCCAGCCTTCTTGTCAGAGACAGGAACTCCCTGGATAGTGCTAGCTTCTGAGTGTTCTCTTTATCAACCCAAGTTACAGAGTTCTGGGACCTAGCTTTCTAGAGTAAGAACCAGAGAGATAGAGCTGATCTCTTGGGAAAAAAGAAGGTATGTCTATACCTCTCAGAGCTGTAAGAAGACTGAGACCAAACTGTGATATGAGGGAGCAAGAGATCTAGACTCTGTCCCCTGCTACTAGCATTAGCCATTTGGGCATGGATCATCTGGTGGAGAGAGAGCTGACACTCTAGTGACTCCATGCTCATTTTCTTTCCAGGAGGGATTCCTAACTCTTGGGTTACTGCCATAAGACTGAATACCCATATGTAATTCTAGGTTGAGAATAAGACTCACCAGAAGGTTAAGGAGTTACTGCTCCAGGTGTATTTCCCTTTCAAGGGAACTAAGGCCCAAGGGTAGTACCAAGGACTGACTTCAATAAACCTGGAGAAGGTCATCATAAGAAGATTGAAAAAGGAGGGATTTTTTTTTTTTTGGCCAACTATGCCCTAAGAAGCAGGCACAATCCTCAGTCACATTTAGCCCCACTCATAAGGAAAATGGTGGAGGCGGGAAAAAAAAGAGACAATGTATACTGAGAAATTACCTTGTTCTTAGATATTCTACCAACATTAATTTGTCCAATAACTGTTGAGTTTGCTCAGTATTAGAGGAAATGAGGCACATTGCTATTGATGTTCTCATTATAAATAAAACCAGGAGACAGAAAGAAGTTACAGCTCAATAAAAAAAATGCCTCGCAGGTTCTCATAGAGGTAAATCAGAGAATCAATGGAGGTGTTTCATTGTTCTTCCAAAGACTACAAGAAACATTAGTTTAAGGGGTACTTAGTCACCTACTGTAGCAGGGCTTATCATCGTGAATGTGGTCAAGCAGATTGTTTTGAAGATGATTGTGGCTTATATGGAAACGCATTCTCTGAAGAACTTAATGAGATGACTCCCTTTGGAAAGGGCGTAGACTCAACATTTTTGTGACTTCCCAAACCATAGTTCTCTTCCCTGGACACCATTCCTGTATATATGCTGTTAAGTCAACAAGCTTTTATTAAGTAATTATCATCTAGGTACTTTGCTAAGTTCTGGGGTTACAAGGAGAAGCAAAGAGAAAGTTGGTCTCTGCCCTTGTTGAGCTTACATTCTTATAATGGAAGAAGACAATACATAAAAGGGAGATCAGAAGGGAGTGGGTGAGAGGTACCCAAGCTGGCACATGATAGAGAAAGAGGCTGGAATGGAATGAAGGAGTGAACATGGCTGGCCTGAGGACCCTTTTTAAAATGGAGGTTCCAGGAGAAAGTGATCAATGGGGAAGGGGCCACAGGGGTTGAGGGATCTTGCACTGTGAAAAGGCTGCAGGGGTGAGGAATCATTGGGGTGAGAAGGTTGCAAGAGTATGGTGACAAAGGCAGCTTCCAGGGCAAAAAAGCTGTTGGGATATGGAAGAAAAAGAAGTCAGAAGAATTAATAGAAGGGCCTAGAGAGGACTGAAGGAGTGAACATGCTCTGTACCCCACCTCACCCCTTTAGCATGTAAACTTCTTGAAGGCAAGGACTGTAGTTGTATAACTAGAGCTTTAGAATATAGTAAAAAAAAAACAAATATTTTTCATTCATTTATATGTTGTACAAAAGTAAGTGCAAAGGAGAATGATGAAAAACAATGCTGGAAAATGTGACTTAGATCCAGGAAAGTAAAAATTCCAAAGACTGTTTATCAGTTTCATGCATGTACAACACAAGAGCTTTCTCCAAGGAGAGAGTTGGAAAGCCCTGGATAGGCCTAAATGACAGCATTAAAAAGCAGACTTTCTATGTCTTACAGGACAGATGTTAAAGGACAGGACAGACAGTTAAAGATGTAGCAGCCATTCCATAATCAGGTTATCAAATGGTTAAAACAAAGGTTAAAAAACCACCACCACCAAATTAGAAGCAAGGATAAAGAAGACACTATATGGGGCTACTGTAACCCTAATCTGGCTTGTTTAAAATAAAAATGCAATGTGATCTGAAAAATGGATATGAACCACAGGTAAAGATTTTGATGAGAGGGAGAGAGAGAGACAGAGACAGAGAGAGAGAGAAAGGAAGGGAGAGAGGAAAGAAAGAAGGAGGGAGGAAGCATTTATTAAGCATTTACTATGTACCAAGCACAAATACAAAAGCAAAGACAGATCCATGTCCTCAAGGAGCTTACATTCTAATGAGGGAAATATCAAGGACAAGCACTTTATAGGAATGGTGGGTGGGACTAGAGAGGAATAGGTTGACACAACCCAGCCAGGAACAATGGTAGAACTGATTTGATTATGGTTCATGGCTCCAGAATTGGAAGGAAAGGGTACATGCGTAGCAATGAGGCAGTTCAGTAGCTGTTGAGGAGGTTATGAAGGGGACCTCTAAACTGAATGATGACCAGGGCTTTCTTGATTTAGTGTTTCCAGAGAGGCAATCACCAAATAGGAGAGTGAAGTCTGAGGAGAGATGTCCTTCCAGGCCATGGTCTCTGGTATGTTTAGCAAGACAGTTGGGCAGGTGGCCAGAGAGAAAGGAGTAAAGTGAGCATGGTTGGGACTTCTGGGTAATGGTGTTTAGATGCCAAAATAATCACTGCAGTGAGGAATCTGGAGGCTTCTAGTAACGGCT
Source organism: Vombatus ursinus (assembly GCF_900497805.2). NCBI lineage: Eukaryota > Metazoa > Chordata > Mammalia > Diprotodontia > Vombatidae > Vombatus > Vombatus ursinus. The sequence goes on along the minus strand of NW_020954551.1, from coordinate 6,099,408 downwards.
TCAGCCAGCAAACACTTAACCTTCTCGCCAAGCAGGGAGACAGGGTACCTAAAGGCAACGATTGTCTGGCTGAAGGTCTCCTGTACTGGTGCCTTCTGTGTTCTTTCATGTTGTTTCTCTCCAACAGAATGTAAATTCCAGAGGGGCAAAGACTTGTTTACATTTGCCTTTGTTTCTCCAGCACCTAAGACAGTAACTTGCACACAGTGGGTGCTTAATAAAAGCATGTTGATTGATAAGCTCAACCAAAGCAAATGATTTGTTTACTGTGGGAATCCTGAAGGCAGGTGCGCTAAACCATACAAATATGGCGATGGTTAAGTGCTCTCTCCCCATTTCCCCAAGGTTGTCTAATTTCTAAGTCCCCTAGACATTCTCCCTGCTTGATGCAGCCAGACGAGTCTTTTTTTTAAGTTGTCATGGTTTTTGTTTGTCAAATATTTAGTCATATCTTAATGGGAAGTGCTTGCATCTGCAGAGTACGAATGGATGGATGGATGGAATGGATGGATGGCTGTCTGAAGGCTCATCTTGCTTGCCTGCCTGTGGTTTCTCTCATCCTCTCTCTCATGTCAGAGCCTACTGCACAGCTGCAGACTTGAGTTCATCCTCCTCATCTCAGGGAGGACCAGAGGAATGCTGCTAGCTTTTGAACTGCTCTCCTGGAAGGATTAGACGAGATGTACTGGTTAGGATGTGTGTGCACAGTATTCGGTGAGTGGCCTTAGAAGGTGTGCCGGGGGGCTTTGCTTGTTGATATTCATCGAGGATTTTGTTATGTGCCAGCTTCTGTTTTAGGCTTCCTTCCCGTCAACGTAATCATAACCATCGGAGAAAGCAAATGGCCTTTAGCCCTTCAGGTCCTTCCCCTTCCTTTGACGATGCCTACAATCCTTAATCATTTCCCAACGTTGTTCAGTTTCAGAGCAGCTGGGCATATGCTTTTTAAAGGAAAGTGAAGAATGCCCCCCGAACTTTTAGTGGATACCCCATGGAGAACTGTGGGGAGGACATCAACACGTGTCCCCAGAATAAAAGGACTTTGATCTACTTTGTTGGAAGGACTCCTGAGTCAAGAAGATCCATCCATCTGAGCATTTGATACATAGCACCCCCTTGGGGATCTATAGTGGAAGCACCCTCCCCTTCCCCCATAAACATTCTCTGACGTCCTGATGTCCATGAAGACCCTTTTAGTGGTGGCTGAGCCTGAATACTGTGGATATACTAATGACTCATTCCCTGCCACTTAAGCCTCTTTTTTCCTGTTGGCTTAGATTAGATTGAATGTAAGGATGACTCCAAATTCTACAGCAGTGGGGGGGGGGGGGGGGAGTGGGGTGGATGATGCCCTTCTCCACACTTGGCCACAAACTATGAACTCATGGTCTCCCAGGAAAGCCTGTATCTGGGACGGGGCCACTTCATCTAGTACCTTTTTTTACTGTGTAAAATCTGTAAAGGCATCTGGCTTCTTCCCCCACCCCACTTTTCCCGACACCCTAACAATGGCTTATGAGCCATTGAAGCAATTGTAATAACAATAGACTAATTGAGAAGGGAGGAGTTACCCAGAGAGGAAGAAGCCACTTGTTGATCAGGGGAAATGTAAAATGGCTAAGACATAGATCTTCACAGAGAAAGGGTTGGTAAACATGCCAGTGAGGACTGGCTACCATTGTAGCCTCTCAACTGATTGTATTCATTCAATGATTTTTTGTGACTTAGCATTTCCTTTTCTATGGGGGAATAAAACAGCCTGTTTCATTCTTGATTTTTGTTTGCCATCTGGGTACCTTTAAAAAAATAAAATAAAATAAAAACCTTCCTAGCCCTCTCCTTCCTGGGGAGAACCCCTTTGACTACAGCCAATTGCTCAAGAATCTGGGCTGAGGGTACAATCAGAGGAAAGGATGTCTAGTTTCCCTACTGAGGAGACAGGAAATCCCAGAGCACTGAACCCAAGACAAACCCTATGGTGGGTCAAAACAAGGATTGACAAAGGTCAACAGCCCCTGTGGCCTCAGTCTACTGGCAGCCACAGTGCTAGACATATGCCACAGTTTGTCCTGCCATTCTCCAATCAATAGGCACCCATTTTGTTTATTTTTGGGTAAGGGGGGGGCAGCCAAGTGGCACAATGAATAGAGGGCTAGGGCTGGAGTCAAGAAAACCTGAGTTCAAATCCAGTCCCAGACACTGACTTGCTATATGACCCAGAACAAGTCACTTAACCCTGTTTGCCTCTGTTTTCTCATCTATAAAATGGGCATAATAATAGCACCTACCTCCCAGAGTTGTTGTGAGAATCAAATGAAATTGTAAAAAGCACTTAGCATGTTGCCTGGCACAGCGTAGGCAATATACAAATGTTAGCTAGTGTTATTATCAGTAGTATTACTACCAAAATGCTGCAATGAATATTTTGGTATATATAGGCCCTTTTTTTTTTCTCCCCTGTGTTTGTCTCCTTGAATGTGACCTCTGGTAACTCTTTTCACAAAATTCCAATTCATAAAATTGGAAAAAAAAAAACCTCTTTCCATAAAATTAAAAAAAAAAAATTCCAGTCAGAATACTTCTGAGTTCCACAAGAGGGGTCTTACCTTGCTTGTCTTTTCCCAGCCCCTCCAGCATTGTTAGTGGAACACTTAGAGTATTTCAATGGAAGGAAATTAAAAAAAAAAAAAAAGAGATCTTTCTGGCTTGTGGGAAGTTATTTGCCCTTGTTGTCAGGCTTACCTTTTCAACAAACTTTAGGGCTATTTTCTTTTTCTATTCTAGTGAGGAATCATTTCTTTTCCAGCCATGGCAGATGATAATTCTGCTCTATTTCTGTGACACCATTGACTTTTGCTGTCTTTAAGTGTATTTCCAGTGAGTAAACAGCGCTGTTTCTGAGATCTTACTGTAAAGACACTTGTTAGATTTATCTGACTTGAGCAGAGAGGTGATTTGATTTCCAGCACCTAAAGCTCTTTTCTGGCAAGAAACTGGGCCCCCACGAATGGGACATTGATGATTTCAAGACTGCACCGAAGCAGGCATCTGAAAATATTTGTGTAGTAGCCTTTTTTTCTTTCTTAAGTACATGAAGAAAATGAAAATGAGCAGCAGATCAATACTGTGGAATCCACGAAATTACTGGAAGAACCCATAGATTGCCTGGGCTATTCCCCAAGGTAAGAGTGAGGAGATAAAAGGGTGCATTTATAGTTTTACAGCATTCTCATTAGCTTTCAAGATGAATTCAGCAGCATCTCTCCTATAAGGGAGTGTTTATGAGAAAATGTTCTGTAGCCTGTCCTCTATCATGCGACTCTGATCTTTCTATATTCTCTACATCTTTCCACACTTTTCAACCAAAGCAGCCTTCTTGCTGTTCTCAGGATACAGGATTCCATCTCTCCCACCTTCTAGTCTTTGCCTAGAGTGTCCCTCATTCCTAGTACGCTATCACATCTCCTTCTTGTAATCCCTTGCAACGCTGAAGGATTTGATCAGTTGCAATTCTTACATAAGGCCTTCTCTGTTCCCCTCCTTTGCCTTATCACTGCTTTTTTACCCCCACCTGACAAAAATAACTTTATATTTGCTTTCTATGAACTTTTCATTTATTTCCTGTTTTGTGGCCAGCTCATACTCAAGGTGCACAGACTCTATTGCCTTCTTAGCCAAACTCGATTTTAATTCTTTGGAGATTATGGTGGGTGTGTGTTTATATCCACATGATACCAGTAGAATATTAGCTAGAGGCAATTTAGGCATAATGGATGGAGTGTGGGACCCAGAGTCATGCTAAATTAGGGTGATCCGGAGCAAGTCACCTTTCTCATTCTCAATTTCCATGATTATAAATTGGAGATAATCATAGTACTTACCTCACAAGATCAAGAGATAACACATGCAAAAGATTTTGAAAACTTTAAAGGGTTAGATGCTAAAAATTGTAACAGTGATGGCAGTAGCAAAGAAATGGACCTTAATTTTAAGTAGAAATTTGGAGTCATTAAAGAATTCTTCTGGTTTTACATAATAAAGTAATCCAGACCCCACACTTCTTCCTGTCTAATTTTGGGCTCAGTCCATCGTTCATTTGTGGGATCTCTCTAATGTATATTTATAGATACAGGCTGTGAATATACTGCAACACAAAACAGGAATTAAGAAGAAAAGCCAGAGTCAAGCATGTCATCAAAGAAATGTATGATCAGAAAAGAAGGTGGCTTGGTCATGGACCCAGATGAAGTGATAACCACTGGGCAGCCATAGTGTCTCCTTACAACAGAGAAAGCAGGAAAGACAACAAGCATGGCTGGTGAGACTTCCATGGCTAAAGTATAGGAAGAAGTAGAGAAGAATCACGCAGGAAAGACAGGCATAGATTACTTGTGATATGAATTTTTAAATATTTGTTTAGTATTTTATTTTTTCCCAGTTACATGTAAAAACAATTTTTAACATTCGTTTTTAAAACTTTGAGTTCCAAATTCTCTCTCCTCTTCTCTCTCTCCATCCCCCCAGCCCATTGAGAAGGCAAGCATTTCAATACAGGTTATCTATGTGCAGTCATGGAAAACATTTCCATGATAGTTATATTGTGAAAGAAAACATAGATCAAAAAAACAAAACAAAACAACCTCAGGAAAAATAAAGTTTAAAAAGTATGCTTCAATCTGTATTCAGACATCATCAGTTCTTTGTCTGGGGAGAGATAGCATTTTTCATCTTAAGTCCTTCAGAGTTGTCTTGGATCATTGTATTGCTGAGAATAGCTAAGTCATTCACAGCTGATCGTCTTATAGTATTATTGTTACTTTGTACACAGTACATTTCACTTTGCATCAGTTCATGTAAATCTTCCTAGGTTTTTCTGAGAGTATTCTGCTTATCCTTTCTTATAGCACAATAGTATTTCATCACGATCACATACCACAGTTTGTTCAGCCATCCCCCAATTGATGGGCATCCCCTCAATTTCCAATTCTTTGCTACCAGAAAAAAGCTGCTATAAATATTTTTGTGCATATAGGTCCTTTTCCTTTTTGTTTTTTATCTCTTTTGGGCTATAGAGCTAGTGGTGGTATTGCTGGGTCAAAGAGTACGCAAGGTTTTATAGCCCTTTAAGCATAGTTTCAAATTGCTTTGTAGAATGGTTGAATCAGTTCACAACTCCACCAACAGTGCATTAATGTCTCATTTTTCCCATATCCTCTCCAACATTTGTCATTTTCCTTTTATGTCCAATTAGTCAATCTAATAGGTATGAGGTATTACCTCAGAATTGTTTTAATTTGCATTTCTCCAATCAATAGTGAGTTAAATAGTTTTTTTATGTGACTATAGATAGCTTTGATGCTTCATCTGAAAAGTGTTCGTATCTTTTAATCACTTATCAATTACAGAATGGCTCTTATTTTTATAAATTTAACTCAGTTCTCTATGTTTGAAAAATGAAGCCTTTATCAGAGAAACTTGTTTCAATTTTTTTTCAGTTACGATTGCTAAATGTATTTCCCTCCATCCTATTCCCCCCTCTGTTTATCCTATTCTCTCTCTCTCCTTTCATCCTATCCCTTTTGAAGTGTTTTGCTTCTAACTGTCCCCTCCCCCAATCTGTCCTCCCTTCTATCAACCCTCCCCCTTCTCTTATCCCTTTCCCCTTCTGCTTTCCTGTAGGGTAAGGTAGATTTCTATGTAGGTTATTCCTTCTTTGAGCCAATTCTGATGAGAGTAAGGTTTACTCGCTCCCCCTCACATCCCCCCTCTTCCCCTCCACTGTAAAAGGTTTTTTTCTTGCCTCTTTTATGTGAGATAATTTACCCCATTCCACCTCTCCCTTTATCTTTTTCCTAGTACATTCCTCTCTCACCCCTTAATTTTATGTTTTTAGATATCATCCCTTCATATTCAATTAACATCTATCTATGTATACTGCTGCTAACTACTCTAATAATGAGAAAGTTCTTATGAGTTACAGGTATCATCTTCTCATGTAGGAATGTAAACAGTTTAACCTTATTAAGTCCCTTATGATTCCCTTTCCTGTTTACCTTTTTATGCTTCTCTTGAGTCTTGTATTTGAAAGTCAAATTTTCTATTCAGCCCTGGTCTTTTCATCAAGAATTCTTGAAAGTCCTCTATTTCATTGAATATCCATTTTTCCCCCTGAAGGACTATACTCAGTTTTGCTGGGTAGGTGATTCTTGGTTGTAATATTTGCTCCTTTGCCCTCCAGAATATCATATTTGAAGCCCTCTGATCCTTTAACGTAGAAGCTGCTAAATCTTATGTTATTCTGACTGTGGTTCCACCATGCTTGGATTGTTTCTTTCTGGCTGCTTACAATATTTTCTCCTTGACATGGGAGCTCTGGAATTTGGCTATAATATTACTGGGGGTTTTCATTTTGGGATTTCTTTCAGGAGGTGATCAGTGGATTCTTTCAATTTCTATTCTACCCCCCTGGTTCTAGAATATCAGGACAGTTTTCCTTGATAATGTCTTGAAAGGTGATGTCTAAGCTCTTTTTTTTTTTTGATCATGGCTTTTGGGTAATCCAATAATTTTTAAATTATCTCTCTTGGATCTATTTTCTAGGTCAGTTGTTTTTCCAATGAGATATTTCGCATTGTCCTCTGTTTTTTTTTTTTCATTCTTTTGGTTCTGTTTTATTGTTTCTTGATTTCTCGTAAAGTCATTAGCTTCCAATCGCTCAATTCTAGTTTTCAAGGAATTATTTTCTTCAGTGAGCATTTGTACCTCCTTTTCCATTTGCCCAATTCTACTTTTTGAGGAGTTTTTTTCTTCAGTGAATCTTCGTGCTTTTTTTACCATTTGGCCTAATCTGTTTTTTAAGGTGTTATTTTCTTCAGTATTTTTTTGTGTCCGCTTTACCAAGCTGTTGACTCATTTTTCATGACTTTGTTGCATCACTCTCATTTCTCTTCCCAATTTTTCCTCCACCTCTCTTACTTGATTTTCAAAATCCTTTTTGAGCTCTTCCATGGCTTTAAACCAATTCATATTTTTTTCTTGTAGGTTTTGGATATACCAGCTTTGACTTTGTTATCTTCTTCTGAGTGTGTGTTTTGATCTTGTCAGCATAGTAACTTTCTATAGTCAGAATTTTTTTCTGTTGTTTGCTCATTTTCCCAGGCTATTTCTTGACTTTTAACTCTGTTAAGGTAGGGCTCTGCTTTTAGGGTAGAGGGTGCATTATCCCAAGCTTCAGGGGTTTTCTGCAGATGTTTTCAGAGATACTTTTAGGGACCTGTAAGTTTTCAGTTGTTCCAAAATGGTATGATCAAAAGAGAGATATTTACTGTTCTCCTGACCTGTGCTCTGGTCTGTGTGTACCACAAGCACTCTTTTCTGCCCTGGCACTTTGAGGAGGGTCCACCTTCCACTGAGGCTGCAAGCTCTGCTATACTAGTGCTCCTCCTCACCCTGGACTGCCACCCAGGACTGCGACCCAAACCCGAGTATGGGCAAAGCAACAGAGACCTGCCTCAGTGCTAGCAAGGAGACCCCTGGAATCACCTTCTGACCAGTTGTTCGACCCCCTTACTGTCTGTGGGCAGAAAGCTCCAGCTGCCGCTACTGAATCAATGACTCCCAAGGCCTACTCTTGGATTGCTGGGGTTGGGTCTGTGTGGCTGTACTGGACTGCACTCCACTCTCACTCAAATGTGACAGACCTTTCTTGCCAACCTTCTAAGTTGTGTTTGGCTGGAAGAGTTTTCACCCCATTGTTTTGTGGCTTCTGCTGCTCTAGAGTTTGTTTAGAGTCATTTTTTAAAGGTATTTGGAGAGGTTTGGGGGAGAGCTCAGGCTTTTACTCTGCCATCTCGCTCTGCCCCTGGTGATCTGAATTGTTGAGGGGAATATCCACATCCAGGAAATCAGAGAGTTATTACCTGCCTCAGTTTCCTCATCTGTAAAATAGAGATAATAGCAGTACCTATCTCACAGGGTTGTTATGAGGAGAAAATGAAATATTTGCAAAGTACTTTGCAAACCTCAAAGCTCTATATAAATGCCTCAGACACTTACTTAGCTGTGTGACCCTGGGCAAGTCACTTTACCTTGTTTGCCTCAGTTTCCTCATCTGTAAAATGAGCTGGAGAAGGAAATGGCAAGCCACTCCAGTATCTCTGCCAAGAAAACCCCAAATGGGGCCATGAAGAGTCGGACACAACTGAAAAACAACAGTAACAAAATGTGTAGTATGAGGGATTCCATCCATTAGTCTATTAAAGAGAATAAGCTTTTGATGTAGAATTCTAGCCAACAGGTCATGTCTTCTCATAGGGTATTAAGTATGTGTTAAAATTTATAGCCTGTGGTAGTATTTGCACAGTTTCCATCATTTCTTTTCATAATCTACATTGGTGGCTAAGTCAGTGAGATGGTACAGGGGGATGGAACACTGAGCCTGGAGTTAGGAAGACCTCAGTTCAGAACTATTCTCAGACATTACTTAGCTGAATGACCTTGGACAAGTCATTTAACCTCGACTGCCTCAGTTTACTTGTCTGTAAAATAGGGATAATGATAGCACCCACCTCCCAGGGTTGTTGTCAAAATCAAAGGAGATGTTGTAAAGCACTAAGCACAGTACGTGGTACATAGTAGGCACTTAAAAAGTGCTTCCTTCCTTCCCTCCTTTCTTCTTCCTTTCTTTCTTCCTTCTTTCCTTCCTTCTACTTTATTGATACAGGATACTCCCTCTACTAATGCAAGTAGTCACTTTCTCTCTAGTTTATAATCTTACTGAGTTACCGGGGAGCCCTAAGAGGTTAAATGACTTGTCCACAGTCACGTGGTCCACATCTGTCACAGGTTGTCCTGGCTTGGAGGCCCACTCTCTAGTCACAGTGCCTGTTGTTTCTCAAACATTGATGACAATCATAATAACTCACATCTAGGTAGCCTTTTAAATCTTATGAAGTGCTTAGCTCATTTGGTCTTACAACTACCCTGTGAGATGGGCCCTAATATTATCACCATTTTGCAGAGGAGGAAACTGAAGCCCAGAGACATTGTAAGCTGTGTGACTTTTCCCAGGTTCCACTAGCTAGCAAATTTCTGAGGGGGGATTTGAGCCTTTTAGTGTCGGATCTAGCTTACTCTGCTAGCATCCTTCTTTGGAAGGGAGAGTTCAAATAGATTTCTTGCCTTCATCACAGGATTTTCTGAGTGTTAGCATTTCATTTAAATTTGGTATTTTTATGGAAGGATTTGTGACTAGCTTTGATTCTTATGGGGGTAAAAAAAAAGTCCTGTAAAGGTCCCCAAATAAATCATCAACATCATACATTAATATCCCTCGGTGGAGTACTACGGGCTTTGTGCATGCCAAGTTTCAGCCCTGTCCCAGAAAAAGAAATGGATTCTTGTCTGTTTCAAATAATTGTTTTTTGCAGATTGTCAAGGTAGATTTATTTGAATCTAGATTTCCATTTCCGCATGAATATCTTATTATAAAGTTTTGTGAACATTTGGAGTCCAAAGCATCCTCTTCTGTGGTTTATAGAGAAATTTGTTCCCGTATTAGTCATAGACCACTCTGCTGCAGCTGAGTGCTGAATGAAATCTGACCATATTTACTGACAAATAGCAGTATGATCCCCAACTTGCCTGGTAGCTGGAAATGCCCCTTTTTATTTTCCAATCTTGCTAAGTTAAAGTAAAGGATTACACTAAAACAGTTTTTTGTTAATTCCTAGAGTGATGTGAAACCGAAGGCAGGGCAGCTAATGCAGAGAAAAACAAATTCAAAGTGCTTTGTTTAGTTTAAGTTTATGTGCTGATATGTGACTCCTGTGATTCCACATTGGGAGAGCGGAGACCAAGTAAAATCATAAAAAGACATTGTGACACATTGAAGACTCATTGTTTAGGAACATTTGGCCCTTACTTGATAATGGAACCCATTAAAAAAATAAAATAAAAGATGCAAAATGATGTCAGGGAATACTTGGGCAAAATCATAATTAGTTCATATTGTGTAAAAGTGTGAACCTGGACAAGTCACTTTACCCTGTTTGCCTCGGTTTCCTCATCGGTAAAATGAAAATGGCAAACTGCTCCAGTATCTCTCCCAAGAAAACCCCAAATGGAGTTACCAGAGTGGGACACAACTAAAATGACTGAACAATGTTGGACAGAGCTCCAGATGAATGAGGGTCCCATAAACAGCGACCATCAGGGTCTTGTGACCTCTGCAGCCATTGGGGTCTTGTTATCTGAAGCATGCCTGAGAGAATAAGGAGGGATTCAGGCAGTGTTGTCAGAGACATAGGTCACTGACTGTGGAGCTCATCACTTTCCTGACCATTATTGCTGTGCTAAGTATACTAAGGACTGAAGTGATTTACAGAACAATCTGGTTCACAAGGCATTCTCCAAGTTTCTGTGTGATTTAGGAGACAAAGGTAGGGACATAACAGGGAAACAGGCTCCTGAAAATCCTACTGCTTTGATGTGAAGTCACTGCTATTTGTTTTGTTCTTCTTTCTAAACAAACAGCTCAACCTGCCACAGTCTAATGGGCTGTCCAAATACCACCTCCGGTTGCTTTTGTCTGTTGCCTACAAGCAACATCAGATTTGTGGACATGCGTTGCCCTCATTAGGTCTTTTGTCAATAAATACTGTCTCTCTGCCCAACAGATCAATTTCCCAGGCTTCATAATTGTGGGAATGGTAACTGGGAGTGTAAGCCTTTGAAAATATACTTCTGCCATTTGTAGTGGTATACATCCATAGTCCTTAATGATGATAATAATGACATTTCTAAGGCAGAATTTAAACTCAGATTTTCCTGACTCCATAGTCAGCACTATTCATTACACTACCTACTTCTTGCTGTTGAGAAGGTTGAGGCCGGTGGATAGATTGAGCTCGCGAGTTCTTAGGTGCAGTAGAGCCAAAGGGTATTGAGTGTCGGCACTAAGTCCAGCAGCAAATTGGTGAGCCCTTGGGAGCTAAGAGATGGTGGAAACACCAGTCTTGCTAAGGAGGGTTAAATGTCTCAGGTCAGAAATGGAACAGGTTCTGGAGTGACTGGTATACTTCCAGACTGGTCAAGAAAGTGAGATTTGTATTGAGACAGACAGATAGAGACACAGACAGACAGATAGATACAGAGAGAGACAGAAGGAAGAAAAGAGAGATCAAGGAAGTAAAGAGAAAGAAAAGAAAATATTCCTATTTTCTATGACATTAGAGGAATGGAAACAATCTAGAAGTCAATGAAATGTTCGATTGTTTGAGCAGAGGTTTGTCGCTTCTGGATTCTCTTCCTAAATGATAGATTTCCATTGTTCAACAAATCACTTAAATTCCCCAGGCTTTCAGTTTTCCACATTTAATGCAAAATGGTTAAATTTAGGATTACTACTCTAATAGATAGGAGGATAGCTAATCCCAAAGACTGGATTATACTAAATCCATTTGTATTTGGCTTTGGAATGCATAATGTCTGGCTTTTTTTGTTTGTTTGTATTGTTTTTAGGCAGATTTCATAGAATCTCAGCTTTAGCCAAGACCTTAAAAGGCATTCACTCCAACTTGTACCAGAAGAGAACTCCTCTCTTACAACATCCCCACAAATAATCATCCAACCTTTACTTTAAGACTTTGAGTGAGAGGGAGTCTGATACCTCCCAGGGCATTGTATAGAGACATGTGGTATCTCTAATGAAGAATATTAAATATATTTTGAGATGCCTTTTTTGTTGGGAGTTTGCTCTTTGTCACAAAATTCCGATGAGTGTATTTTGGGAAATAACTGTTATGTTTTACAAAAAGGATAAAATTACTAAATGGGGTGGTGGTGATAACTTTCTACCCTGGAAGCAGGAGATTATTGATTTTGTTGCTTTATTTATTTATCTTTTTATTTATTTATTTTTAGTTAGCTATACTTAATTCTCTTTTCTGTGTTCGACTTTCTTTTCTTTTGATAAAAGATAATCATATCGCTCCCTTTTGCTAAAAATTTCATCTTTTTTTCATTGATGATTGAAAAATGAAAGCTCCCTGACACAAAACTTCTACTTTGCATTGGTAGAGTGCATTTTTGTCTCCAGAAATTCCTCGCAATGGTGAAATCACAAATCTAGACATGCATACAAACACACACACAATAATTACCCTCAGCTTTGCAGAATATATTATTTGGGGAGTATAGTCTAATCCCTTCTGCTTTTTGGAATATCATACTCAAATCTCTTCTTCAGTTTTTCATGGATAAAGAGTAGTCATGTATGATTCAAACAGATTACCTTCAGTAAATGAAGAGCTTTCCATTAACTGACAGAATTTTTTTTCTTTAAATTGACATTTTGGAGTTTTATTACTATATTTCTCTGTGATCTGAATACTGCCTATTTGGGGAATGTTCTTCTATTCTTTATGTGTTTTTTTTTTTTTTGGTGGAGAGCTTGAGAATCATAATCTTTCCTCAATGTCAATAATTAAATCATATGTTCTTCCAATTTTATTAAGTTTTTTTAATTGTGTTATGTCAAACCCCACATGTATACTTTTTGATCAAAATCTTCTAAAATTTTTGATCCAAAATCTTATTTTGCAGAGCCTCTACTTTTTTGGAGTTTCTCCCTCACATATTCCAAATTATCTACTATCTGTCACTAGGTTTTTTCAGGATTCACCTTGAGTGCTACTTCCTACCTACAGTACATGAAGTCTAACTTGTCAATCTCCCCAGGTGTTAGTATTCTATCCTACAAAATAACTTCATATTTGCTTGCATTTATTTATCCAATTATATATTTCCCTCATTAAAATGGAAGTTCCTTGAGGAAAGGAACTATTTCATTATTATTTTTTTTCATCTCTTGCTCCTAGTGTAGTAAGTAGCTGGCATGAGGTAGATGTTTATGTTAGAAGAATCAGATTTAAAATATCTTGAGGAACCAAGCTGAATCAATTGATGCAGTGTGTTATTATTTTAATCCATGAAGTAAAGACAAAAGAGATAGTAGGATGAAAATTTTGTTTTGAAGTTAAATTATAATTTTGTGAGTTTGTGTGTGTGTGTGTGTGTGTGAAGTAACACTCTTGAGTCTTCTAATGTTAAGGGCTTGTTGAATGAGTGAATAAATGTTTGAACGACTTGGGGTATGAAATGGCGTTTTCTATCATACAATGTAATGAGTTAAATTTATTCTCCAGGCATTCTTATTGGCTATCTTTGATGCCTGGAATGTTCTCACTCGTCATCTAAGTTTTTCTGACATCTTTCAAGTCTAATCTAAATTCTCACTTACTGCAGGAAATCTTTCCCAATCCTGCTTAATCTTAGTGCCTTCCACTGACACTGTCCCCAGTTTATCCCGTCTACATCTTGTTTGTTCATACTTGTTTGCATGGTGTCTCCCTCATTAGACTGGGAATTCTTTGAGACCAGGGACTGGGGTTTTTTGTTCTTGTTTTTTTGCCTTTCTTTGTATTTTCAGCACTTGGCACAGTTTCTGGAACATTGTTAAGTACTTAATAAATGCTACTTGATTGACTGATTGGACTGATTTGGTGGAATTGGACTGGACAAATGGTTCTTAAAGAGAAATGCACAATGCCTTAACCTAAGTAGTTGGCTTTGGTAGCACTGAAAGGATTCTTTGTGAATAAAGGACTGGTAGTGTCTATTCAAGTCAGACATTTTAAAATAAAATGTTTGTTGGTACAGCCCACGTTCAACTTGGCAATATCCACGGTGAATGCATATTCTTTTCATCCCAGTCATTCCTTTGTCCTGAAAATCTGTTCAGAAATGGATTTTAATACAAAAATGCTATGGTTTTAAGCCAAAAATTTTACTTGGATTTGATAAGACATTTCCATCTTCTTAATTCTTTTATTTTGAAGAGAAAAGTACCTTCTAGTGGAATTATTTGCTAGCCAAACTGGCCTTCATTCTGTTCCTCAACCCAAGACATCCCAGCTTCCATCCTCATGCTTTTAGAAAGGCTGGAAGGATCCCATGCCTGGATATACCCTCTTTACTTCTCCCTCCTAGCTCTCTTTAAAGCTCAAGTCAAATGCCACCATAAATTTTTCCTATTCCCCAGCTGCTGGTGCCTCCCTGATTTCCACTGTAAATCACTCCTACCCCCTTTTGTTACATATTTTTGCATATATTTATATAGTATACACATATATATGTTTATATATGTATGTATACATACACACATTGTTTCCCACCAAAAGAATCTAAGTTTTTTGAGGGCAGGGATTGTTTTATCTTTTCCTTTTTTATTTCTAGTACCTAGTACATGTACTTAACAAACGTTTCTTGATCGATTCATTGATTGATAGGATGCTATTTTGACAGTTAAGATTATATAAATGTTTTGCCATCTTTTTCTTGTTTAAAACCTACTTCTATCTGAGATGCTGCAATATATCCAGGCTTCTCTGTGCTATATAAATGTGTAATGAATGTTGTAACATGATGGTATCTCGGCTCCAAAACAAGATATTTTATATCACTGTTATATGATTCCATTAGTCTCTCCACCATATTTCATCAGCATGTTACTACTGAACATCTCTGTGGTAGTAGAGTTTAGTTTACTTCCATGAAAGTAGGAAAAGGGGAACTGGCAGTTGCAGCATTCAGATGTAAGCTGTGATTAGCCATGTACCAACACACTAAGAGGCCGGGGTTTCATCAGCATCGGGAACTCAAAGTGTGGGCACTCCCTAGACAAATGCCCAGTTTGACACAAGCTTTAGAAGATTAATCTTGAAGAATTGCCTGAGGCACGGGTGTTAGGTGACTTGCCCAAGGTCACTTAACCCCTTTTGCCTCAGTTTCCTCATCTGTAAAATGGGGATAATACCTACCTCCCTAAAGACCAAATGAGATCATTGTTAAATGCTTAACACAGTGCCTGGCATATAATAAGCTATTTAGTGTTAGAAGCTGCTTTTAAACCTAGATCTTTCTGGCTTCAATACCAGTACTGGATCCATTCTTACAAGCTGTTGAGCAACTGAAAACAATTGTTTCACCAGCATCACCCATCTATCTCACCAGGTTGGAAGTATAGTGGACCCTCATGGTCACCTGACCCCAAGACTGATCATCATGGAAGCTTTAACCTGCTCTGTTTTCCCAGACTGGACTGGCTAACTCCTCCTTAAGCAGCCTGGAGGCCCTCTCCTCCCAAGGGTGAGCCATATTGATGCTTGATGAGGACACCTGATGGATTGGTTTTTGTCTTATTGTAGCTCAGAAATCTAGTGCTCAAGGGATCTACCAACCCCAGGCTCAGCCTCTCCTGCCACAGGAACTAGACCTGTGCCCCATCACACCTGGCCTCTTTGCTTTTTCTTATCTTCTTACATTGAATTTATATGTTGCTAAGTGTCATGGGGTGTGTGTGTGCGTGTGTGTGTGTGTGTGTGTGTGTGTGTGTGTGTGTGTGTGCTTTAACCAAAATTTCAAGTTAAAATTGAAGTTGTTCTTTTTTATCTTCCTTTTAGGACATTAAGGCTATTTTTCCTGATTTTAAACAAAAATAGAATTACCAAAATTTAATGAGTTTGAGAAAGAAAGAAGAAAGACAATGATGGTGTTTTCGAAACAGAAAGCAATCTCTTTCGTTTTGCTTTTATTTTACAATTCAATTTAACAAGCATTTAATGGGGACTTACCATGTGCTATGGTAGGAGTGTGGGAGACAAAGACAGAAGTGAAACTGTCCTTGCCCCTCAAAGAGCCTACAGTTTTACTGCAGGAGAAAACACGTATATGGATATATAAAGCAAAATATGTACAAAAAATGTATTTCATAATTTTGGGTAGAACAAGTCTTATGGTGATGGGGAAGCGGGGCATTGGTCAGGAAAAGCCTTTTGTAGGAGCTGGCACTTGAGCTTTGAAGAGATCCTGAGATTCTAAGAGGTGGACATGAGTAGGGTGACTGTTCCAGATGTGGGTAAAAGCTTGTGCAAAGACCCAAAGGGAGATAGAATGTTGGATGGACTTGGGTGTGAGGAGATGGGGAGGGGAGCAGCAAATAGGGCAGTTTGAGGGGAGTAGTAAAATTCAGGTGGGAAAAGTAAGAAATAATCAGCTTGTTAAGATAGTAGAGAGCCAGATAGTTAAGGGATTTAAACACTAAACAAAGAAGTTTGTATTTTATTCTGGAGACACAGAGAACCACCTCAGCTTCTTGAGCTTGGGAGTGACATGTTCCGAGCCCAGCTATGTGGAGGATTGACTGGAGAGACTAAATGTGGAGAGGCCTGTTTGGCTGACGTTGTAGTCTAGGGCTAAAAGGAATGAGATTAGCCTGAAATAAGCAAATTTAAGGCTAGAAAGTTAGGTTGCCCAGTGCTTTCAATTCTAGGTTGAGTTTTTTTCTTTATTTCCTAGGCAAAGGGGAGCCATTTAAGGTTATTGATCAATGATTAATAATAATTAATTAAATGGTGATTGATTAATTTAATAATCAGTAATAATAGTAACTGACATTCTTTAAAGCTTGCAAAGTATTTAACAAACGTTATCTCATTTGAATCTCATAGTGACCCTGTGAGAACACTGAAGGTGTCTTGACTCCAGATTTACAGATGAAGAAACTGAGGTTCAGGTTAAATGACTTGTCAGTTGTCACATAACTAATAAAATGTGAACCAAGGTCTTCCTGCTTCCAAGTCTAGCATTCTTTCCACTGGGCCATGAATGATGTGATGATATCTGCTTATCAGAAAGGCTGATTGGGCAGAAAATATAAGGTAGACTGCTAAGGCAAGGGGATGAAAGACTGGTTCTTATGGCAGTGGAAGGAGAATGGTAGAAAACGTAAAATGTTATGAATGCTTCTCCCTTGTGCTCCAGCAATCCCTGGGGTTGGGAGTGGGACCCTGCAGGAGGACATAAGTTAGATAGATCGTCACAGATAACTTGATGACTAACCCAGACAGAACTGTTTATAGAGAAGTAGTGTGGTGTCATGGAAAGAGAATTGAGGGGGCAGCTAGGGGACCCAGAGAATAGGACACTGGCCCTGGACTCAGGAGGACCGGAGTTCAAATCTGGCCTCAGATACTTACTAGCAGTGTGACCCTGGGCAAGTCACTTAATCCTGATAGAAAGAAAGCAAGCAAGACAGAGAGAGAGAGAGGGAAAGAGAGAAAGAAAGAAAGAAAGAAAGAAAGAAAGAAAGAAAGAAAGAAAGA
>NW_020954551.1:6031467-6082176 GCF_900497805.2 Vombatus ursinus | reverse complement strand
AAGAAAAAAACTGAGGTTGGATTTTGAAAACTTTGGTTCAAATCCCAACTCTGCTACCCACTAGACTGTGTGAATTCCTTGGATCTCAAGTTTTTGGTCTGTAGTATGGAGGGTCTAGGCTAGAATGAGCTCTAAAGTCATGGTCATAAATCCATGAGATCCTCAGTTGAAAAGGATCTTAGAGATTCCAGATCAACCCACCTTGTGAGGGCTAAGTCCATGACCCAGTTGCTATGGTCAGAATTCAATAAAGTATTTGCAGAGAGGAAAAAAAAAAATGTCTATTGACTTAAGTTTCCCAAATCCCCCAAGTCATTTCCCCATTAAATGTGCTTTTTAACAACAGTTTTGAACTTTGTACTTTGCTAAAGGCTGAGAAAGAATCTAGCTTTCCTTTGAACCTAGACATTGCTATTTGGGGGATATTTCCTTTTACTCTAACTCCCTCATTTTGTTTTATTCATTAAAAAAAAAATCTGAACTTAAGAAACACCAAACAAAATGAGCATTGCCACATGCAAAGTAGAAAGAAAGGATCATATGTGAGGCTGTGAATCTCTATTGCCCTAAATCTTGATTTCCATTTTAAATCTATAATAAATTCAACATGGAACTTTGAAAGTGTCTTGCTTGTCTGTGTTTCCCTCTGGCTACCTTTCTTCCTTCTGTTCTCTTCTGTGTATTAAAAGATGTTTCAATGACTCATTTTTCTTTTTCTTCTCTTTCTTTCTCTCTCTCCCGTTGGTCTCTCTTTTTGGCAAACCCAATGCTATTCCCCCTTCTCCTTCCCTTGAAAAAGAAAACAGAAAAACCATATGCATAGCCAAGCAAAGCACATATGGGGATGGGGGAGGGGATCTTTTCATTAAGATGAGGAATTAACTAGAGAAATAGTCAAATCTCTAAGCTCCCAAATAACACAAAGGAGGACCATTTATGCCCTGCCCTGCTTCCTTTAATGGCTCTTGCTTGAGTTTGTGAATCGCAGAATCTTAGGGCTGGTGGGGACCTTGAGACATGACATTGCCTCCTCCTCCTTTTAGAAGGGAAGGCAGAAATGCATCCACCCCCAGCTTTGATGTGGTTGCCGTAGGCAAGCTCCATCCCATCATCCTCATACCTAGGCTATTTGTCACAGGCACCCTCACTGGGGTAGATGCAAAATATTTTCTGACTCATTAGCCAAATTGTTCCATGCTCCATTTAATGTAGCAGGGTAACACGGAAAAGGGGCCAGGTCCAACTGGGGGACCACACCACACACTGGCTGTAGGCGCTGGCATCTCCTTGCCTGGAGCTGTAGTTCACCAAAGATCTGAAGAAGTTAATGGGGCTTCCTGAAGTGTTTGACATCTGGGGAGTCACACATTAACCCCAGAATTGGGTAAAATCTGTCTCAGCAGAAAGTCTGAAGATGAAGATCTCTAAATTTACATTCCCTGAGTGAGTTTCATTTTATTCTAATAATCCATACCTGTTATTTCATTGATGTAAGGAAACTCTCAGGGGTGGGGTAAATTCATCCGCAAATGCAGATGGACAGCTAACTCATCTTGAGTTTATAGTAGTTGTCTGAGAGGTCAACTTACCTGCCACAGTCACACGTGATGTATGTGTCCAGACCAACCGTGGCGTCTATTTTGTATCATAGATTGTAAAAGTAGCGTGACAGTCTATCAATTCATCAATAAGCATTTGTTAAGTGTGTACTATGTGCCAGTGGGGCATCTATCTGGGTGGTGCAGTGGATACCGCAATGGACCTGGAGTCAGAAAGACTTCTCTTTCTGAGTTCAAATCTGGCCTCAAACACTGCCTAGTTTGGTGACCCTGGGCAAGTCACTTCACCCTGTTTGCCTCAGTTTCCTCATCTGCAAAATGAGCTGGAGAAGGAAATGGCAAACCACTCCAGTATCTCTGCCAAGAAAACCTCAAATGGGGTCACGAAGAGCTGGACGTGACTGAAACGACTAAATAACCTGTGCCAGGTATTGTTCCAAAGACAAAAAGAAGGACCCTGCCTATCATAATAGGACTGTAGCTATCACCATCATCATTAATATTACAGAGTAAACTAGACTGATAGCCATTTGAGTTGGGAGAACGGGACAGATGTGACATGCCACCTTGAAGCTGAGTCTCGGAAACAATAAGTAATAGGAACCAGAACCCTGAATTTTAACATGTATGTCCATGTATGTATGTGAGTGTGATGAATGTGTGTACACATGTGTGTGATAGAATGTTTAAAAATCTTAGTTCAGATGCCAGCTTCCATATGAATAAAGCCTCTCCTGATCTCCCAGCTGGTGGTATTTTTATTTTAAGCTTTAATAGATTAAATTTTAAGCTTTAATAGATTAAAATTAAGGATGTGATAGGTCCTTAATAAATGCTTGTTGACATATAACATGTAACAGAACATAACATATAACACATGTGTATCTGTATGTGAAAATATGTATCTATGCAATCATGCATATGCAAGTGCATATTTTATATATGTATATATGCACACATTTATATGTATATATACATACATATACATACACATGTGTGCATATACACATAAATATACAAACCCATATATCCCTTTTAAAATTGCCTTACTGCTGTGACATTTTTGACTTGATCCTATTTTTCAAAGAACTTTTAAACAATTTTAAAGAATTTAAGCAATTTCATCTTTCCTTAAGGCCAAAAGATGATGAGAATAAAACTAATGGCTTAGCAAGATCTCCTGTTTTCTGAATCAACTATGCTGGGTGATGACAGACTGTTGGAATGAAATTCAGAGAGATCACTTGGTTTAACTCCCACACTCATCCTACACATGAGGAAACTGAGGCCCACAGTAGGGAGGTGATTTAAAGTTTTTTGTTTTGTTTTATAATTTATTATGAATTTGAATTATCTTAAAGTGTGTCTAAAATGGATGTAGGCAATAACTGGGCCTTAATAAATGAGACCCGAGGGTACAGCTAGGTGATGCAGTGGGTAGAGCACTGGCCCTGGATTCAAGAGGACGTGAGTTCAAATCCTTACTAGCTGTGTGACCCTGGGCAGGTCACTTAACCCCATTGCCTAGCCCCCCCCAAAAATTAAAAAAATAATAAATGAGACCTGTTAAGTCAATTTTATGCAATTACTTTAGTGATTTCTAGTCAGGTAAAATACACGAAGCTTTTAAAAAAATTTCAGGGGGCAGCTAGGTGGCGCAGCGGATAGAGTACCTGCCCTGGAGTCAGGAGGACCTGAGTTCAAATCTAGCCTCAGACACATGATACTAGCTGTGTGACCTTGGTCAAGTCATTTAACCCCAAATGCCTTGCCAAAAAAAAAAAATTCAAGATTTTTTTCTGTACCCTTGACCATGCTATGAATACCAAAGAACAGTTAAATATGTACATAGCAATTCCAGCCAACATTGTCTTAGCAGCAACTTTACATAAATTGTCTCATTTGATCCTCACAACCACCCTGAGAACAGGTGCTGTTATTATCCCCATTTTACAGATGAAGAAACTTAGCAGCTAATAACAGATAACATTTATATAGCTTTTATTATGTGCTGGGGACCGAGCCAAGCACTTTACAATGATTGTCCCATTTGATCCTCACAAGAACCCCACAAGGTGTTATTATTATCCTCATTTTACTAAAGAGGAGACTGAGGCAAAGGTTAAGTGCCCAGTGTGTCTTCCTGACTCCGTGTCTAAAACTCTAAACTCTAGAGTTCATGAACACTACATGATCCCAAATGAGTCTTAGAGGATTCATGTCTTCAGTCCCCTTTCTCCTAAGTCCAGGTGACAGTTGTGGTTTTTTTGTTTTGTTTTGTTTTGTTTTTTAATTTAATCACTACAAAGTTTTGGAGTCATTTGAGGCTTTAGTGTTTGTTACTAAACTGACTGGTGTCAATCGGTCCATCAGTCAGTCACTAAATATTTATCAAGGGCCTACTGTGTTCCAGGCAGTTGTTCTGGGGCTGGAAGAGGCTTCAAAGGCCATCTAATCCAATCCACTCATTTTATAGATACAGAATATCTGATATCCGCAGAAAGGCCCAAAGAGGTTAAGAAGCTTGTCCAAGGTTCCACAGATAATTAATAGTGATGATGATGATGATGATGATGATGTCTAAAATCGATTTTCCTTTAAGGACCTATTTACTTTAGGGTTTACAAAGTGACAACAGAACCAGGATTGGAACCCGAGTCTTCTGACTCCAAATTCATTGCTCTTTCCACCACAACTTGCCACCTCTTTACCCAGATGTGGAAGCCAGAAAGTCCCCACGGCCCCACTGCAAAGAGCTTGCCCTAAGGTCTAAAGTTCTCTAAGATCCTCGGATTAGCTGGGCTCTTTTGAGATGAACATTAGAAATGGAAGCCCAAAAGGATGAACTCTGTTTTCATGGCCACTAATGAGGAATCTAATTATTCAAATGTCACTCCAAAGGTAACCTCATTAGTGATAGCATCTTGTTTTCAAAAATGTCCTGGGGCGGTAGAGATAGATTCATATCTTTGAAACAAACTAGTAAGGAAGGTTTCTAACTGAAATCAAATCAACAAGAAGATCATATTTAATCCCAAAAGCTGGGTGGCATATTTAGTGGGCACAGACAAATTCCTTGAGGCCAAAGTGGAGTTGGGTGCATAGGACTGTTTTCTTACCTAACCGACTCAGGTTAAATTGAAACTGAACTTGGCTCTTCTATTTCCTACGTAACTGCCCTCCCTTTAGACAAGAGATTCATTAGTAATTAGTAATTATCTTTGGTGCATTGTATGAAAACAATTCAACTTCCATTTGGATGTGCATAACTCAGTGGGGTAGCAGCAGCGATGTTTCCAGGCTTCTCCATCTCTGATACATCCTCCACTCACCTGCTAAAATAAATTTTCTCATGCCCAGGACTGCTGATGTCATTCCCCTGTTTACAAGCCTCCTTTCATGTGTTTTCACCTGTAGGTGATTTCAGTGGGATAGGGAACTCCCAATAAGGGAACTTCTTCCAACAATCCAGATCAGCACCTTCCACGTCACTGATAGTCTTAGAGAATTTTCTAGAGCACTGAGGGATTATATAAGTTTCCCAGGTCACATAGTCAATTATAAGAGACAGGCCTGGAGTCCAGGTCTCCCTGGCTCCCAGACTATTTCTCTCTCCACCACGCTGTGCTGCTGGCTTTTTTGTTTGTTTGAACAACTTGCCATTCGTAGCCCCAACAGTCTAGCTGGAACCGGCCTTTCCAGATTGCTTCATTACCCTTCTTTGCGGCCCTGCATTCCAGCTTAACTGGTCTTCAAACTCAGGCTCCATTTCCCACCTGAAGGCCTCTGCCTACAATGTTCTCACACCTCACGTCTGTCTACTGGATTCACTAACATCTTTGAAGGCTCAGCTCAAATGCCACCTACTGCACCCACTCTGAATCCTGCTAAAGCTCTCTCATTCAGTGAGCTTCTATTTACTTTCTCTCTCTCTCTCTCTCTCTCTCTCTCTCTCTCTCTCTCTCCTTCTATAGGTATATGGATGGATAGATAGATAAATAGATAGATAGATAGATAGATAGACAGACAGACAGACAGATAGATAGGTAGGATGGAATATCTTGGAGGACAAGGACATTTTTTTCCTTTTTCTTGTCTTTGCATTCCTTGGACCTAACATAATATCTTCCATATAATGGATGCTTAATAAATGCTTATTGTATTAAATTGAAATCTTTCATCTCCCCTTTTTTGATACTGTACAAGATGATAGATATATAGTTTATCCTCATTCCCAAGAGAAAAGGAAGCAGATAGGTGAGGAAGGAAGAAAGATTAAGGGGAGGAATTTGAGGGAGCAGTGGACATCTCTGGATCCCGTACCGTCCTTGAGGATTGAACCTTTTTGGTATGTGCCATGGAGGGAAACTTGCCTCTTCCTCACAGATTGTATATAATAACATAACATTTTTATGGATTTTTTTTGGACATAGGGACCTTTGATTTAGACTTCATTTTTAATTTAAATTAATTGATTAAAATCATGGGGTTTTGCTTCACCACAAACCTACCAATGACCCACCGGTTCTCCTTGCCCCAAATTGGTACTGTGATGGGACATCCAAAAGTAGAGATGGGTTTTACTTTTTGATCATAGCTATGATTGTTTTCTTCCAGGCTGGTGGCCCATCCACAGAATTATGAGGCATTTTTCTGTCAGTATGTCTTCACTTAATACATTGTAGATAATAGAGATATATAGATGATAAAAATGGATGGAGAGAGAGAGAGAGTGAGAGGGAAATAGAGAGATAGAGAGAGACAGAGATACAGAGACAGAGACAGAGAGCAGAGACAGCTGAATTCATGCCTTTTCTGAGCACTTCTAGGCACTGTCCTAAGTGCTAAAGATTGAAGTGTAACCAAGCAAGGTAGCCCCTATTCTTAAGGAGCTTACATTCTAATGGAGAGAAGGTAAAACAAACAGAGAACCAAGATAGGGGACAGTGGGGTACATAGGGAACATTATGATTTTGGAATGGTGGCCGGTTCTGGCTCACCTATCAGAGCCCAGGGTGATTCTGGAGCCAAAATCTAAGATTCCACTCCAGGGAAGAGAGATGGAAATGATGGCAGGAATGCAGGTGACATAATTGGAAGTGGCAGCTGGGAAGTATAAGTATGATTCAGAATTTTTTTTCTGTAACAAAATTTATCTTTTGCTAATTAACCACCAGGTTATCTTGGACAAGTCACTGATCCATCAGGCCTCAGTTTCCCTCATCTGTAAAATTGGGGGGTTGGGCTAGATGGCCTCTTAGGTCTCTTCCAGCTCCTGATCTATGATCCTATGAGTCAAGATTTTTATAGTTATTTACAAAATAGTTGATACCGACAATGTACGCCTACTTTCACGTCAACTTAAGTATCCAGATCCATAATCAGACTCAGCTGGCCCAGCTCTCAATGCCATATAAAAACAAGAGAGACTCAGGGTTTTTCAGACTTCCCCACCTGGCAGTTGGTAAAATGGAATTGATAGAGTAGGCACCGGGAAGGTCACTTTTTTGTCAGCTCCCATCTCCGTTAGGTGGGAAGCCATTTTTCCATTACTTTTCTATTTGAAATCAATTTCACTGTCCTTGAGGATTGAACCTTTTTGATATGTGCCATGGAGGGAAACTTGCCTCTTCCTCACAGATTGTATATAATACCATAACATTTTTATGGATTTTTTTTTTTGGACATAGGGACCTTTGATTTAGACTTCATTTTTAATTTAAATTAATTGATTAAAATCATGAGGTTTTGCTTCACCACAAACCTTTCCAAGCAGAGAAGGCTTCCTTGAAGAAGTAAGGCTACTCATTAAATATTGATTGATCAACCTCTACCTTATGCTGAACAGCAAAGTACTGTGGCGGAAAGGGTACTGTGGGAGAGAGAGTACAGAAGGAAGTATCCAGAGATTCTAAGTCTAGTCTCGTTCTGCTGCTCATTAGGAAATCATGTTAGCCTCCTGTGCTCAGTTTCCTAGAGAGTAAAATCTATCTCCTCCCTCCAGGCTTTTACACCATTTGTCGGGTATGATATATACTCTCCATTTGTTTCTCATCTTTTCAATCCTCACCTTCCCTCAGAACTCATCTTAGACGCTACTTCCTAAAGCGTATCTTTCCTGATTCCCCTCCCCCACCAACCATCTCCTTCTTAAAATTATTTTAGTTTGTAAATACTTTGTTCTTACTTATCTGTATAACTATTGACTTCACCCTGTGCAAAATCGGGAAGGCAGGGAGTGTTTCATTTTTGCCATTTTGCCTTTGAGTCCTCAGTATCTAGCATGATTCCTTGCATACTTTGGGGAGAGAGAGGTGCTATACCGGTGATTTCATTAGTATTAGGAACAGCCAGTGAGAAAAGTCCCAATACCAATGAAGATCAGCATCCTCTCTATGTCTTATAGTCTTGGAAAGTTGCCTGGGGCCCTAAAAGGTTAAGTGCCTTGTCCAGGATCATACAGCTAGTCAGAGGTGGCACATAAGCCAAGGTCTTCCTTATTTCAAGACCAATTCTATCCTCTAGAATGTTTGTTGAATTGAAATGAATTGAATTGAAATGGAAGTAGGGGTCAACTAGATTAGGGCTTCTTAAACTTTTTCCACTCTGCACCCCTTCAGCGCTTCTTAAACTGTGGGTCTTGACCCTGGGATCTCGGCTGAAGTTTAAGAAGCACTGAACTAGATCACTTCTAAGATACTTTGCATCTCCATCATTCTAGAACCCTTTGATCTAGATTCCCAGGATACTAATACTCATAGTGGTCAACTAGTACGAGCATTTGTTTCCCATGTGTCTAGTTGAGAATGTTCCAGCTTGCCGTAGAAATGATAGTTTAGATTGTCATCAGAGGCTTGACCAGGGACCCTTTCGAATCGTGGAGAAAGTGGCCTTCTCTTAGAGTTGAGGGGCAGAAAATGAAAAGATACTATGATAGATGTCATTAAGATGCATCATGTCACCAATGCGCTTAAGATGCTATGAAAGATAGCATTCAAAAGCTTTGTTATAAGAAAAGAGATGGGCTAGTCGTGTAAGGAAAGAGGACAATATATCATCCGGAGGTCCCAAAGGCTGCATTTGTGCCATATGATATTAAAATGTGCAGAGGAGGCCTCTTGAGGAATTATTGAAGCACAAGGCTAAGAGTGGCATGGGATGAGGAGTGTAGATGGCTTCTATTCTGCACTATTTAGAAGGAAAGAATGTAAATTCCTTGAGGGCAGGAGCTGAATCCCCACCTTCTGGCACAGTGCTTAGCACTTAGTCAGTGTTCTCTCTGTGTGTCTGTTTTTTCTCTGTCTCTCTGTTCCTTCCTCCCTCTCGTCCCCGTCTTCTCTTCTCTTGATTAAACATGATTAGTTCCTTTGGCTGGTCTCATATGGCCTGGGGTCCAGGTCCCTCACCAATTTGGTTACCTTCTTTGTACACTCACTCCCTGTCTCTGTTTCTCTCTCTCCTCCACCCCCCATATATGCATGCATATATAATTATACACATAATAGATTTAAAATAAATACAAGGTAGTTTGGGTAGGTCATATTATATACATAATAGATTTAAAAGAAATTTGAGGTCATTTGGGTAGGTAGCACACTAGCAGCCAGTGAGCAGGAGGTCAGGGAAGGTTCCCTGTAAGAGGTGGTAAAAGGACAGGGGTGTATTACGGGTATGGGTGATAGCTCATGCAAAGTGAAGTCATGGCGTGGCGATAGGGATTGTCCTATATAAGGAACAGCGAGAAGACCAGTGTGTCCACACCACCGTAGACATAGAGGGGAACAATGTCTAGTCCAGAAAAGCAGGTTTGGGAGGGGGTTTGAGGGCCTCTCAGGGCCAAATAGGGAAGTAAGTATTTCATCCTTGAAGACACAGGGAACTATGGGAATTTATTGAAGAGTGACATAGTCAGACAAGTGCTTTAGGAAAATCATTTTGACAGCTGAGGGGTGGATAAAGTGGGGATATGGGAGACCAGATGGGAGGTTCTCACAATAGTCCAGGTGAGAGGATGAAGGCCTGAACTGGAGTGGAAAGAAGAGGATAGAAGCAAGAAATACGGAATTAAAATGACAAAATATGGCAACATAGACCATAACCTCCCTTCTTCACCAGGTGAGGGTTTGGGAGAGTCCCTGCAAATGGCTCAGGTCTCCCAAATCTCAGGATTAAAGTTCTTCCCCGCCCTCCTCCAACCAGAATTCACTCCTTGAAGGGAGGGAAGGAGAAAGGGGTCAGATTTCAGGTGATAAAACCAACTGGCTCCTCCCCCTCTCGAGGAAGCTGTAAAGTGCCAGGGCCAGGTATTTCCTGATTGTGCTTTCCTGGCTGTGGTCCAGATAGACAACACTACCTGCTAGTCTTTACCTGTGATCTCCTCCACGTGGGTAATCCCCCCTGCCTGCTGCTGCCTGCCAGAGCCCCAGCTCACAAAGAACCCCAGGTGAGGCTTATTAGAGAAGGAAAGGCCCCCAGGCAGGGGACAGAGTAGAGCAGGGAAAACCCTAGGGACCTGCCCTAACTCCCTGGCTGGTCTGGGCAGGCTGTGGCTGCCTGCAGGCCGCCCAGGGAAGATCGGGAAGCAACTGCAGGCGGAGAGGAGGCAAATGCCTTTGAGGAAACGCACGGACCGAATCTCAGTTAGGAGCTGGGCCAAGGAGGAAAGACAGCAAAGATTAGAAAGAAGGGAACGCGTCACTCACGGGCTTGAGGAGGTTTCTGATCAGACCAGCTCAGGGCGGGGGAAATGTACCTACCTGCGGGATCTTTGCGCATCCCTCTGCCTCTGCCCCCGAGGGAGAAAAGCGGAAGCCTTACGTGACCGTGGTGTGTCCCGTCGAGTGTGCGTGGTCCAGTGGCTGTGTTAACTTGTAGAGGAATGAGACATCGTGACTGGTGTTCTGTGACAGCCCTCCCCAGTGAAGCGCAGCCTCGCTGACCATCCTCAGCTCCAGCAGCTTTTCCCTCTGCCCCACTAGAGGGGCCATAGAGCAATAGATTGGGGATCAGGAACACCTGAGTTCGAATCCTGCCTGTGTGGCCCTGGGCAAGTCATTTAACCTCAAGTTTCTTCACTTTTAAAATGAGGATAAGAACAGCACCTACCTCACACAGTTGTTTTGGGGATCGAATGGGATAACATTTGCAACGCACTTTGCAGACTTTGAAGTTCTACATAAATGCTGTTTATTCCCATGAGGATTATTAATATAAATATAGCACATTATACATTCAATATGCAATTTATATATTAATTATATATAGTATGCAGTTTCTGTTAAGAAAGTGATATATATTAATTATATATTTAATATTGATTTCATACATTAATTATATATTGATAACAAGCATAAATATATTTTCTATGTTAAATGCAAATATAAATAGACTTTATTTTGGTGTCAGTGGGAACTTAGTGGTGGCATTAAAAGACAGGGAGCAGATACGGGTAGAACTATCCAGATCTACCAGGCACATGTGCTTAGAACAGTGCCTGGCACATAAGCTCTTAATAAATGTTTATTGACTATTTATTGACATGCAGAGTATGTCCATTGGTTGCTCTCCACATATCTCTTCTTCTGTTCTCTCTTTTCTGTATTTCCCTTGCTAGTTTTCAACTCTTTTTAGAAGTTGTCTGTTTTTTGGTACTTTGAGAGATCATTGATTCTAAAACGAGAAAATTGGAGATCAGAGGACCATAAATTCTGAGCTGGAAGGGACCTTAATGAGACCTCTCTCATTTTACTGATTGCTCAGTGGATAGAACATTGGACCTGAGTTTATAATCCTCCCACACTAAGCATCTACCTGTATGACCCTGGACAAGTCACTTAACCTCTATCTGCCTCAGTTTCCTTATCTACAGGATAATAATAGCACCTACTCTCAGGGTTGTTGTGAGGATCAAATGTGATTATCAAATTATCAAATGAGATTTGGCAAACGTTAAAGCTCTTTATAAATGCTTGCTATTATCATCGTTAATACTGTTGAGAATAATGAAAGAAGATTAAGTGCCACCACAGGCACATAAATTTTAGACCCAGAAGAGACCTGGGTTTTTTCCTTTATCTTTTCCCCCTGCTTCTGTATTTTCATTTTGCATTTCCAGAGCCATCGCCCAGTTCTCTTCTCGAATTTCCTTCTACACTCATTTAATACACCATTACCTCTGAATCTGTAACTTGCTCCATTCCCTCCAAAGCCTCCCCTCTCTTCCATTCCCACCCACACAATTCACCATTCTTTGGTCTATAAATCGACATCAATGTCATAGTCTCATACTCTTAACATGGCACGTGACCTACACACTCCAGGTAACTCAACCCAGGGCTGACTTGTTCTGACATTGGCTTGGATCAGCAATCCCTGCTGGCTGCAGGCTTTTCACCAACTCTCCTCCCTCAGCAGTAAAAGTCTTTCTGCACGATCTATGACATCAAAAATAATAATACTAATAAATGCTATTGATGAAACTCTTTGCCTGGATGAGAATTTTTCCCCCTCAATTGCAGAGTTGCTGATATATTATTCAGTGTTCTTAATAACCATGTTTGACTTCTACATTATTCACTGAAGTTATTACAATACCACAGGCCTGTCCCTCCAGGGTTTACTTCCAGAGGAAATCTAAAATACTAGCCTAACTTTAAGTGGGTGACACTAGGGAGAGACTTAGGATTTTCTCACCTTTTTTTGGGTTTTGGACCCCTTGGGCAATCTAGGATCCCCTTCTTAGAGTCATGTTCTAAAATCCGTAAAATAAAATACATAAAATTACAAAGAAAATGAATAACATTGAAACATATTTATACAATTTTTTTTAAGGTTTCACTGGACTCCAGGTTAAGGGGAACCTCCAGATTAAAAGACCTCTATCTTCTATGAGTTTTTATCTGCTAGTGCCCTCCCTCCCAAATGACTTTATATTTATCTACTTTGCATATATTTGTATCTATTCATGCCTTATTTATTCTATATAAACATACATATACATGTATATTTTTAATATACATTTTAATGTAGAGGCAGCTGATGGGACAGTGGATAGAGCACTGGACATGGAAACAGGAAGACCTGAGTTCAAATGTGGTCTCAGACACATGGTGGTGTGTGACCCCAGGCAAGTCACTTAGCCTTTGTTTGCCTCAGTTTCCTCAATTGGAAGAAGGGAATAATAATAGTACGGACTTCCCAGGATTGTGTAGAAACAGGGGTGGGGAACCTGCAGCCTCGAGGCCACATGTGACCCTCTGGGTCTCCCAGTGAAGCCCTTTGATTGAATCCAAACTTTACAGAACAGAACAAATCCCCTTAATAAAAGGATTTGTTCTGTAAAACCTGGACGCAGTCAAAAGGCTGCACATGTGACCTCAAGGCTGCAGGTTCCCCACCCCTGGAACTGTAGAAAACCAGATGAGATAATAACTGTAAAGCACTTAGCATGGTGCCTTCCACACATTAGGTGTTTAATAAATACACATTGATTCATTGATTGATCGTGACCAAATTTGGGGCTGGTATAATTATTTTACCCACTTAATGTTCACATTCAAAACTTGAAATGTTTGTTTTTTCTCATGAGTCTCATCTTTAGATGAGGTCCTGACTTATTCTTGTTTATTTAATATCCAGCAAACTATTGAGTGGGTGAGGTAGATAAAATCACTTTTTCCTTCTAATTGAATGAAATTATTGGGTGGCAAGCTCATCTTCTCTTCACTCAGTAAGACATCTTCAAGATAACTCCAATGGCAGGTGGCATAATTAATATTTTTATTGGTATTTTTATCCCATTATCATGGTTTTTAATGGGGTAGAAGTAGTCATAGGATGAGTTACTATCCTGCTACTGTCCTTTTGAATTTCATGCTTTATGGACTATGATGAAACAGATGGATTAAATAACTACTTTTTGTATGGTTATTCACATTATTATTATTATTATTGTTGCCATTGTTGTTATTTTGTGTGTTCTAATTGAGCTGATTCTTGGCTTTGCAGACGCCCTCATTCTGGGCTTCTCCCAACCACTCTCCCCATAATTATTTTTGTGACCCTTGGTCACAGATTTCCTAAATGGCTGCCTGAGCATAAGGTGGAGTGTTGGAATGGAGCCAAGGAGTCCTCATGGGAATGGCGTCCATGACCCTCACCACCTCCGCTCACTTCTGTAAAACTCCTGAATGGGATCTTGTTAGGTGACTATTTCAGGCACTAGCTGAACCTTTCACAGTTGAGAGGAGAAGGTTGTGAGCACAAGTGCTGTTCTTTGAAGTTATAAATTCCAAACCAACTGTTCCACAGGCTAGACCCTTGAAATACGGTCCTATTTAAGAGCTGTTTCCTGGAATGGTACCTTGTTCTCTGTCAATATCCTGCTCAACTGGGGCTTAAAATGGACATTGCTGTAATAGGAAAGATGTGTTTTGACTTGAGCTACAGTTATTTTTCAGAACACACTTAAGGATGAAGTAATGTGCATAAGTTAGGGTGGGGGTGGACCTGTGAATTTACCAAGACAGAGAACTTTCAGTCTATAGAGTGCTGGACTTGGAGCCAGGAAGTCAGGAAGACCTGGATTCAAATCCAGTTTCAGACACTTATTTGCCTGTGTGACCCTGGACATGTAACTGAACCTCTCTCTGCCTGAGTTTCCTCATCTGTGGGGATAAATAGCAATACCTAGCGCCAGGGTTGTTGTAAGGAGAAAATTATATGTTTTGAAAGTGCTTTGAAAACCTTAAAATACTTTATAAATGGTAGCTACTATTATTAGAAAGCTTCTTCTACTAGTGTAGGTGAGGACATTCTCAGCTACTGCAATTTCAGTTAGAATTTAATGAAAATAAAGATCTGAGTTTAAATTCAGCTGCAGACACTTACTAGCCATATGACCGTGGCCAAGACACTTAACCTTTGTCTGCCTCAGTTTTCTTGTCTGTAAAATGGGGAGAATAATAGCACCTACTTCCCAGGATTGCTGTGTGGATCAAATGAGATCATATTTGTAAAGTGCTTAGCACTGTGCCTGGCACATAGTATATATTATATAAACGTTAGCTATTATTATTATTACTATTATATGTAAATTTTTTCCCACTCAAATACATGTATCCTCAATTGGTCCGTGGATCCCAGGTGAAGAGCCCCTGTTCTAGGAGAAATCACTAGATGTCTAGCCCTGACAGTGGCATTAAGCAAGGTTTATAATCTCCCCAAATTAATGATTTCTCTTTTATATGTAAAACCATGCATTTCTGACTTTTAAATTTTCTATTTACATGTTCTTCATGGCCTGTCCGGCAATACAGAATGAAGAGATAGTGCTCAAGGGACAGGAAGGAAGTTTAGAAGTGCCAGGAAACTCCCCAAAATGGCTTCTTTGAAAGGAACCTGAGGATGAGCATTGGCCCTCCTGTGGTCAGGGGAGACTGGGGAAAATGTTTGGTTCCATTTTTCGTCACAGAACAGTCCCTGGGTAAAGTCTGTAGACATTTTCATCCTGTTTTAATTGTTGTGGTTTTTTTTCCCTTAGCCATAGCCCCAAGTAGCTAAGAAAGCTGGCATGTGTGCGTATGCACACACAACACACACACACACAGTACATATGTATTACTCTATTGTTCTTTACATATAAATATATCTGACACTCTGTCTTTCTCTGTCTCTCTCTCTCTCTTTCTCTCTCTCTCTCTGTCTCTCTCTCTGTCTCTCCCTCTCTACCTACCTAACTTTGATAAACATATAACTCAAGACCCAAATTGTAGAGGAATGCATTGGGAAAATGGTTCCCACTTCAAGATTACCACTCATTACTGGTATATTATGGCAGATCACCATTTTCTAGGGCAGCTGTCAAAGGCTTCTCCAATTTTGCTCATGTTTCTATTTACTTAAGCTTTAATTAAAAGATTTATGAACCAGCTTCTCTAATAATCTAGTGGAGATTCCAGGGGTTGTGAGATCAATGGGGATAGTGGTAGGAACAGGCTAGTTTATAACGTGATAGAGAATATTGTATGTGTATGTATGTGCGTGTCTGTGTGGGCAGACACTATTATTCTGTTACCCACAGTAGCCAAAGACACTCAAGATTGTAGAAGCCGCTTCCAATGGCTCCTAAGAGAAAATCAACCAACAATCTCCTCTTCTCTGACCTTCATTTTTATTTGAATGGCATCAACGCAGTAAAGGTCAGGCAGTGGGTTACGTTGTCAAGCTATAGTAGATAATGACCTGATCTTTCCCTTTTTTATCTCCATTTCCAATAGAATGAATCCCTCAACTGACCTAGAGTGTGCTCACTAAGCCCCAATAGTAGCTGATCCTACCATGCTAGATTCATTTCACAGCGAGTCGGAGACACTAGTTCACTTGGACCAAACATCATTTTCCCAGTCTCCATTTCCTTGGACCCAGACTGGCTGGTGCCTGTTATTTAGAATGCACTGAGCAGGGAGGGTTTTAGCTTAGTTCTTGTGTCTCTAGCATACAGTAAGTGCTTAGCATGTAGCAAGTGTTTCATAAATATTTGTTTGTTGGTGTTTGATGGTGACAAATTTAATCAATTAAATATGGCAATGATGAATCTATGGATAAAAAAAAAACAACCTAGGCTTTTGGTACTATTTAATTACCATGCATTTATGAAATACCTTTTATGTCCCTCATCCTGTGCTGAACACTGGTGTATTTGTATAAATGCCCTGCTATTTCATGAATTTCATCATTCTAGGAAACAAATCATATTTTCTAGGCAAGAAATGATATATAATATATAGATATGCACTTTTATTTGTATCTGAGCTAGAGTCCTGGATAGTGGTATGCCTAGAAGACCTGAATTCAAATCTTGCCTCAGGTAATTACTAAATGTGTGACCCTGGGCAAGTCACCTTCTCTTAGACTCAATTTCCTCATCTGTAAAGTGGGCACAGTAATAGTACTTGCCTCCCAGGTTTGTTATGAGGGTCAAATGAGAAAACATATGTGGATCACTTTGAAGCCTATAAAACATTATATAAATGCCTGCTGTTGTTCAGTTGGGTCTAATTCTGCATTACCCCAAATGGACTTCTCCTGGCAAAGATACTGAAGTGGTTTGTCATTTCCTTCTCTAGTGGATAAAGGCAAACAGAGGTTAAGTGACTTGACCAGGGTCACATAGCTGGTAAGTGTATGAGGCTGGATTTGAACTCAGGACTTCCTGAGTCCAGGAACAGTGCTGTATCCACTGAGCCACCTAGCTACCCCAAATAACCGCTAATCAGTTAAAAGAGTTTTTATTATTAATCTTCTCTCCAGAGGCAGTGTAGCACAATGGATAGAGTGCTGTGTTGTTCTTGGAATAAGGAAGACTCAGGTTCAGATCTAGCCTCAGACATTTACTAGCTGTGTGACCCTGGGCCAGTCACTTAGCTAACGCTCAGAGCTTCAGTTTCCTCATCTATGGAACTGGAACAGTAATAATAGCGACCGCGCCGGCTAGTCATCAAGGTGAAGCGGCAGAGGGAGGTGGAACACTTTCTAAACTCTGTGGTGTAAATGTGAGCTGTTGTTACAACCGCCTCGTACATGCCTATTTGTATTTGGGGCATGTGTGTGAACGTGGGCATAAGTATAGAGCTGTGTGACCCTGGGCTAGTCCCTGACGTTCTCTGAGCTGCAGTTCTTTTGTCTCTGAAATTTTCATAAGAATATCAATAGCGTTTAGGTCACAGGGCGCTATGATGATTCACCAAGGTCATGTAGGTGGTGTTTTTAAACATCACACACATGTCAGCCGTCACAGGACATGTACACGTGTGTATATACATGTACACATGTGCACTCACATATATGTATACACATGTGCATGTATATGCGTATACACATGCATATATACTTACAATGTACACAGACATAAGGATTTGGGGGGTTTTTTGGACTGTGCCTGGAATTTCACTGTTATAGGGGAACCCTGACTACAAAACTCCCTCATGCTTTGGATAGAGTTGCCTGGGGGACCTTGAGAAGTTAATTGACTGACTTGTCCAGGTTCAAAAGCAGAGAGTGTCAGAGGTAGGACCGGAACCCAGGTCTTTCTCAGGGCCACCCCAACCCCCACCCCAGGCAATTCTTTAAGAGTACCCGGTTCAGAGCAGGTGCTTATCTTCATTAGAAGAGAGAGTCATGATCCCCTTATAACCATGAAATTCTAGGTATGGTCTCCAAATCCCCTTTCTATATACTGTACCTTGTTGATTCACATATATGCCCATATGTGTATATACATACAGTTTTATGTTTATATCCACATGTATCTGTACATACATGTATCATACATACATGTATCTAGGCCTGTAACATGTATAAGAGAACATGCATATGTTCTTGTCCCCTGCAATCCTGTGTTATGAGGATACTTATACATGAGCATCTGGTGGCATAGTGGATAGACCATTAGACCTGGAATAAGGGAGATCCAAGTTCAGATTCAGCCCTCAGAAGCTTACTAGCCCTGTGACCCTGGGCCAATCACTTAAACCTCTCTCTGCCTCAGTTTCCCCATCTGTAAAATGAGGATAAGAATTACACCTACCTCTCATGGTTGTTGTGAGGATAAAATGAGATAATATTTATAAAGTGCTTTACAGATCTTTAAGTGTTTATATAAATGCTAGCTATTACTACTACTATTACTACCACACCACTACTACCACTACTAAGGATTCTGTTACTACTACTACTGCTGGTAGTTTACTTCCTTAGATTTAATACACTTAGGATCTTACAAAAGAGGTGGTAAGTAGTAATATCTAGGTTATATCAACCACAGGATGTAATGAAGAAAGAAAATAGCACCCAACTTAAGAATCTCACCAGATGAACCCCTGACTAGTTGCAAACTCCAAAACTTTTTGCAGTGGGTTTCACTAAAAGAAATTGCATCATTAAAAACAACAGCAGCAATAACAACTTTCTTTGGTGGAATTATCAAACATTTCTTTGTAGTCAGATACAAGCTGTCTGCTGGGTCTACTTCCAGGAGAATTCCTCCACCTGACTGTTGGTAGCAACTCCTGACCTGGCCACAGACAATAATAAAGAAAGGGAAGAGAAGCACCTTATATCATGATGCCTCTAAGATTCAACAAGGTTGTCATGGCCACTTAAATGAGAAGACTACACAGTGTAACCAACAGGCATACATAGTTAAAGGAAAAGAAGAAGAAGAGATATGTTCATTTCATATCTAAAGTTTGTAGGATAGTGCCATAAAAGTATCCATGAGACAACATGACTGCCTTTCATCTTTCTGAGCTTGGAGGTCAAACAGGCTATATGGACATCCTTCTCAGACGTTAGTGGGAAAAGAGCAAGAGAGACCCTTTCATGAATTCATGAATGAACAAAAAAATTAAATAAATGAAAAAATAAAAAAAAAACACTTTAAAAACAACAGCAGTAACAACAATAACCATTTGCAAGGCAGCTTCAGAAGATACTGACTTTATCTAGTGCATTGTTCTCTCAAGTGAGGGAGAGTGGATGAGTGGAAACATCAGTAAAGAGATAATAAAGCCCTTTTAAATGAAAAACTGTGCTGGAAAAGTGCATTTAACACAATTGAAGGCAAGAGGGGAAAACTCAACAACAACAACTTGAGAAAATTTCATCAGGAAAAATTTAGATGTAACCAGGAGTGCCTTCCCAGGCAATAACATTTTGCAATAAATGAGCCTTTCTTTTTCTTCGTGACAGCGACATGTTCCATCTAAGCCATCCAAAGTGATCTCTGAAAACAGGTTAATAGTTTTCAGCTTTGGGTTGGATTTGATGGTAAGAAATGCCCTGTGAAAAATGTTAATGGTCTCTTTATTTCTTTTTTCCTCCATTTTCATGCCCCATACAATTTGAAAATTACTACCACGGTGGATTTTCTGAATTTGTTAATTAGTAAGAAGGGTGACATTTACTAATATAAAACTATGAATAAATCCACTAATTTAAAAATTATGTCACAATCAGAATGTTCCCATGGAAGCTAGAAGACCAGTTGAAAAATGCAGTCTTTAGTTATTTATTAATAAGGCTATTAGTCAGAGGATTAGCATGTAACATGTTTTTTAAATGTTAGACTTTTTCTTATAATTCAATTGAGACTTAATTGTCTATCATCATCATCATTATTATTTTAATATAGTAAGGCAGGGTTAGCTGCTGATCTCTGTCCTCTGATGTTGCCCTCTAGTTGAGGGGAAGGCAGTGCCTCATAAGGTGCTCTCAGGTGCTTACCATCTACCAGAGGCAAATTCCTACAATGGCTGTCTAAGCCAGCAAGAATTTTCCAGTTTATTCCTATGTTCCTATGAATCCATGCAGACAAGTGATCCCCATAGATCTTTGTAATTTATAGTCTTAGCCAGCTGCCTGGAGGCCTGAAAGGTCAAGCGTCACACAGCTAGGATGTATCTGAGGTGGAATTTAAACCCAGACCTTCCTCGATAAAAGGCCAGAGGGTAGAATGAAGTAATTTCTGCAAACTCCTGTGAAATCTGAACAGTGTTTTATAGATACGTCATTATTAATAGTTATAATTACCATTGTTGTTATTGTAAAAAAAACTGGAATCGTTGCTCTTAGGTCCCCCATTTGTCCTGTAGAGAATCCTATCTACCATGATGCTTTGCTTTTTTTTTTAAACCTGTTTTAACTGACCATTTGAGAAGTACACAGGACTCTCTTTTGCAGGGGTATGATGGTAAAGGCTTAATATCCAGCTCTCCAGAAAAATAAATGGGCACTCAGATCACTTTGAAGTTTAATCTGTATTATTAACATTTTATGCATCACTTTCTTAAGTCTAGATAATCAGCAAAACAATAAATCAAGGCCTGATTTGTGGCCTTTATATACGTCCAAGGAATACATGCTCACACTGAAAATTTAGGCTCTGAAGAGTTTGTAAGGGCCAGCTGCAGCACACTCCTGGTAAACATTTCAAGAAGCATTTATTAACTACTACTTACTATCTATAAGACCCTGAATACAAAGATAAAAGCAAAAAACAAAACAAAACAAAACAAAACCCAAAAATAAAAACATGCAAATAGAAATGAAAAAGTCTTTGCCCTCAAGGGGCTTATGTTCCATTGGCTTATCAGCTATGATTTTAAGTTTTCTTTCTAAGCCCAGGAGCACCCTTGTCTCCAGAGGTAATTGACACTTAAAAGGGGCTAAGGCTTATATAGGTAAAAGTTACATATAATATATTATATATATTATAATGCATTTCAATGAATCCTTTTATTTCTCTTTGGAATGTTGTTACACTAAGGGGTGGTCAACAAGGCTTTTGATAACTCAGCATTTTGATTTTTCAAAGCCTCCTTTTTTTTTTTTTTTAAAGTGAATGCCTTTGATTTTTCCAACCGTCTAAAACCACATTCCAGAGTTATAGTTTTGTTGAGGGCTTAGTGCTTGGAGTGAATTTAATTTTTAAGCATGAAATTTCCTTTTTAGTTCGAATTACTTGGAATTTCTGGTTGTGGAGGAGCCCACTTTAGGAGGAATCCATTTAGAGATATTAATTTTACACTTAATAATTAGTGATGGCTCGTCAAGTCTTCTAGTTACTGTTTTTTGTTGACCAGCGAGCACTCCACAAAGAGATGGAGCAGGGGAAAATGCTCTTTGCAGTTATGAGGACTTTAAAGAGAGCTGCTTGTCAGAAGTCTCGGTCGTTTATTTCACTTGCATGGTGGACCCGAATGGAATGTATTTTAGCAATAGTATGTAGGAAAATGTATGAGTTACTTTGGCCATCCATTCTACAGGAAGAAAACTAGTACCTCAGCTTTAGGGGATGTAGAGATCCCTAGCTATTTTTTCCAAAGGAAAAGGTTAGGGAGATTGGTGACCTCTTCTGGCAGTAATTATATATGAGAAAATTAGGCCCTGTGCCATCTCGAACGTTGTTAGTTACTGTGTCCTTTCTGCCTCTATCTCCCTCCAAAGACCTAATTATAGGAATTGGCGGGGGGGGGGGGGGGGGGGGGGGGGGGTGCTCTCTTTTTCTTTTAAGCAAAAGTTGTTTGTTTGGTTTTTTTGAGATACAAGTGGCTGCAAGTCTTTCTCAGAGCTTCTGAAAACATCAACCAAAAACATGATTTTTGTTTAAAAAAGCACCAGTTAAAACCATCTTATTGCCCCAGTTTTTGAAATGTTGCTTAACTAATTGGTACTGATGGGAACTCTTCTTACAAATGGCACTACTAAAATATCTGACCTCTAAACAACACTTTCAGGGGAAAAAAAATCCTCCTTTTAATATTGAAAGGTAAATTACTCTCCCTGAATGAAAATCTAGATGGCACGTTCAGCAGCTTTGCAGGTGACTCAAAGTTAGGAGGGGCAGCTAACACATTAGATGAGATAGTTAGGATTTTTAAAAGGATCTTAACAGGCAAGGCCAGTGAGATGAATCAAATAAGATGAAATTTAATCAAGATAAATGTGAGGTCTTACATGAGTTTCAGTAATTGACTTGGCAAGTAGAAGATGTGAAGGGTGAAGCACTGTTAGCCATCCATTTGAAGAAAGATCTGGGGGTTTTAGTGGACAGCAAGTTCAGTATAATAAGGTGCTATGGTAAATAGAAAAAAAAAATCAATGCATCTTGGACCACACTAAGAATATGCTTCACTTCCAAGAATAAAGAGACGATAGTCACATTGTACTATGGATTGTTCAGATCATGTCTGGGGTACTGTATTCAGTTCAAGGTATTAAATTTTGGAAACATTGATAAGCTGGTAGAAAATGGCAATCCATGGAATGTGAGGATCAGTTGAACTAGGGACATTTAGCCAGGAGAAGGCTGGGGGCACAGAGGGGGTGGTGTCATAGCTAGGCTCAAGTGTTTGAAGGGATTTCCTTTTAGAATTAGAGGGATGAGAATTGTTTGATTTGGCCCAAAGAAGCAGAACCAGGAGCAATGGGGAGAAGCTACAAAGAGGCAAACAAAACCAAAAAACCTTCCTGACAGTTCTAGCTTCCTGAAAGTGGGATGACCTGTCTTGGGGATCAGTGGGTTCCTTCTCATTAAGTGTCTTCAAACAGATGGTCAGTGAACACTTGGTTGGAATGTTAGAGTGGAGATTAATTTTTTAGATCTGGGTTGTAATGGATGGCTATTGAGATCCTTTTCAATTCTAAAAATATATGATTCATTAAGTTGTAAACTCCTTGAGGCAGGGACTGTCTTTTGCCTTTTTTTTTTTTATCCCCAGCACTAAGCACACTGACTGGCACATAGTAGGGTAGGTGCTCAATAAATGTTTATTGATTGATTGATTCTAGGATTCTGAACATTTTTCTTACAATCTCCGCGGAACTCCTTAGGTTAATACCTAAGCGTATGACTTTCTACAATGGGATACATTTTTGTATCTCACTTGGGAGAGTAATACTCTTCACAAATTCCTGTGAAATTGGAGTTTATTGCCGTTTGACTTCTGGATTTTCACTCTCCATTT
The DNA here is from genome assembly GCF_900497805.2 of Vombatus ursinus. Lineage (NCBI taxonomy): Eukaryota > Metazoa > Chordata > Mammalia > Diprotodontia > Vombatidae > Vombatus > Vombatus ursinus. The sequence continues at coordinate 6,059,093 of NW_020954551.1, read as the reverse complement.
TCTTTGTTTCTCTGTCCAGACATAGAGAACTGATAAAGTCACAAAACCATGTTCACTGAGTGCGCAATAAATTCATGCTGTTTAACCTCTGTTGAGCTTAACTGTTGAGTATAGGAAGTGGAATGACCCATTCAGCAAACATTTATTAAATACCTACTGTATGCAAGGCATTCTAGTAGGTGTCAGATGTACACAGATGAAACAAAAAAAAGTCAAATAATTGCTTCTCTCAAGAAGCTTACATTCTGGAGTTTATCTTTGACCTTCTGGTGTTTGTGACCTTGACATCTCCTGGTTTTCTTGTTACCTGTTTGACTTTGTCTCCTTTACTGTCTCCCCTGCTTGTGACTCAGGGGTCAGTCCTTTGACTCTTGGCAATCTTACCCACTCCCACATTTTCACCTATCACCTTTATATAAAGCATTTACAAATCTAGGTCTTCACCTTGATTTCAGATTCAAAATTCTAACTGCCTCTTGAGCACTAATCCCTCAGCCTTTTAACATTTATGAAGAGGCTTCTGTGTATCAGGCACCGTGTCAAATTCTGGGACAACAGAGGTCAAAGGGAGATCTATCTGATCTCAAACAACTTACATTGTATTTGAAATACCCCCATTCACAAAATAAATAAATATGAAATTTTTTTAATGATTTTTAAAATGATTTTGTGATAGAATCAGGAAAGGTTTCCTGAAGGAGGTGACATTTAAGCTGATCCATGAAGAAAGAGATGGGTTCCAAAGTCAAAGGTGAAGATGGAGAAAATTTCAGGCATTGGAGATGGTCTGTGCAAAGCCATGGAAAGCAGAGAAGGAATATTGTGTAGTGAGAACAGCTAACAGGCCAGTTTGGGTGGAGAATTGGTTTTGTGATAAGGAATAGCGTGCAACTGGCCTTGAAAGCAAGGTTGGGATACAGGTGTGCCGATAAATGTTAAAAATGTATGCACCTGCACTTTTAAGTTTAATCTGCATTACTAGCACTTTCTTAAGTCTGAATAGTCAACAAAACAATAAATTAAGGCTTGTTGTATGATGATCGCTGATTTCTGAGTAAATGCTTACTCTGAAAATTTAACAATCAGCCCTGTGAGCCAATATGAGCTGACTCTAGCATGCCCCATGCTGGAGCTTCATATGTGTCTTACCAGTGCTAAAAATGACCCTATTGTTCTCCTAAAACTGATTCTTCTCTGACACCGTCATTAGTGACATTTCCATTCTCCAAGGCTCAATGCTTCCCTTTCCCATTCCCTATCTCTACTCTCCAGGGGCCTTTGGATTGATCAAACTTCTAAACCATCTCTCATATTCATCTCTTCTGTCTGTAGCCATTGTTGTTGGTGATTGTTACCATCTTGCCTGTACTTACTAACTTCTGGCTTCTAACTAACTGACTAACTGACTTCTTCACTCACCTCCTTGCCTTGGGTCCTTGCCTCCCTGCATCAATCTTATCACCCCCTGCCAGGGAACCTTCATCCTGCAGCTCCTGCCCAGGGTGGCTGGACGGCTCAAATGAGAGGATGTCTACAAAGCACTTTGCATCCTTTCCAATGCTCCATAAGTGCCACCAATGCCCAGGGGAGAGCCTGGCTTCAGTTAAAGAGAGGAGGTGGCTAGAATGCCCATTGGAACAATGGAAGATGGCGGCGGACTTGTCAACAAGAGTCAGAGGATCCTAAAAGGGCAGCATTGTGTAGCTGTGTGATGGCGGAAGCAGACTTGGAGCGGGCCCATGGCATTGTAGGGGTGATGAGAATAACATGTAGTCAGGAAGAGGTAATTAGACCATAGTATTACAATGAATCATTGGTGTCCACAGAAATATCCTATCTATTTTCTTCTGGGTGCCAATACTATAATGATAATAATGATGATGACGACGATGATGATGATGATGATGACAACGACAATGATGATGATGATGACGATGACGATGGTCACGATCATGATCATGATGATCATGATAACTAACATTTATATAATACTTATCATGCGCCGGGCCCTGGAGATACATATGTACAGAATGAAACCATCTATTTCCAAAGGATTAACATTCTACTTGCAGACCCAAGAGCATAAATAAAGTAAAAAATTCAAACCACCCTGGGACGCAGGATGTCCCAAAAATCTTAAAGCAGTTTTAAGCTTTAATAGTTATTAAGCTTACTAAAACTTAATTAAATAGCTTAATTAAATAGCTATCAAAGCTTAAAACTGCTCTCAGACTTTTAGGTTGTCCGCTTTATACAAAGTAGTTAAATACAAGGTCATTTCAGAGGGAGGACACTGGCAGTTGGGGGGAAGATCAGTAAAAGCTTCAGTCAGTCAACAAGCATTTATTAAGCACTTACTGTATGACAAACAGGGCAGCTAGGTGGGGCTGGGCCTGGAGTCAGAAAGACCTGAGTTCAAATGTGGCTTCAGACACTTACCAGCTGGGTGACCCTGGGCAAGTCACTTAACCCTGTATGCCTCAGTTTTGTCATCCGTAAAGCCAGCTGGAGAAGGAAATGGCAAACCACTCTAGAATCTCTGCCAAGAAAACCTCCAATGAGGTCATGGAGAGTTGAACATGACTGAAATGACTGAACAACAACATACGTCAAACACTGTTCTTAGAGCTAAGGATGCAAACAAAGAAAGGCAAAAACACAGTTCCCTGCCCTCAAGGATCTTACACTCAAATGGGGGAGACAAGATGAGAATCACTCAGAGCAGACGGAAGAAAATGTGTGCAGGGAATGCATTAGCAGCAGGGAGATCCTAGGAAAATCCTCCTGCAGAAAATGGGATTGGAACTGAGTCTTTGAGCAATCCAGGAAAGCGAAGACGCAGTGATGAGAGGGCGACTGTTCCAGGTGGGGGAGATAGTCACTAAGAGGGGAGATGGAAGATTTGATGGATTGAAAGGAGGCCAGTGCTGGGGGACCATGGACTGTGTGAGGGAGAAATTCAAAAAGACTAGAGAGATGGGAGGGGGGCAGATTGAGAAGGGCTTTTACATTTGATGTTGTGGGATCCAGTAATAGAGAGCACCTGAGTGTACTGAGTGGTGAGACACGGGCTTTAGGAAGATGGCTTTGGTTGCTGAGTAGAAAATAAACTGGAGTAGTAAGGAGAGCCTTGAGTCAGGGAAACCAATCACAGGGCATGAGGTTTGTCACACGTAGGACTTGAGTCTAAGTCCCCCTGACTTCCTGATCATTAGGCTATACAGTCTAATGGAGTAGCTGTGGAGCAGCTGGCTTCCCCCACTCAGAAAAAAAGGTCATCAATCTATTGACTAGCTATCTCCTGGACAAATGAATAGATCAGCTGAGCAAAGGAGGACCTGCTTCCAGATACCCTAAATAATCCTTAGAGACCTTTCACAGAATGTCTTCTCTCTTCCCTCCTATCCCTTTGTCCCGTCTTCTATAGCCTTTCTCCCTCTCTCATATGTGTCCTGGAACCTAAGCTTCCCAAACTTGTAGACGAAGGGAAGAGATCATTATTTGCCACCTACTTTGTGCCAGAAGTAGTTGAAGGTACAAAAGACAGTGGATTTGTAAATGGAAAATTCATTCCAGCGTGGAGAGCTCACTGCATCTTCTCAGGGTCGAGATGAGGATGTGGTAAAAGTTAGGAGAATGACTAAAGACTATTTCTTTTGAGAACCGACTCTTTGGCAAAATGTCACATGAGTGAAGAGGAAAACACCAAAGAACAGGCCGCCTGGTGTTATTGCCAGGGCGATGACTATCACCATGTAAATTATGAAGTCCACACAGGAAGGATGCTTTGAGTCAGGGTGAATCATTAGAGTAAAGTCAATGCCTACCTTGGAAAAGGTAAAACTAACCTATACACAGGAGACTCCTACTTGGTCTGAACAATGGGATCGTGTGACAAGATTCAGGTGTGGGCCTCGTTTGCTAGGGGTATGCTCTTTGACATTCTCTGCTGCCCTCCTGAAAAGGTAGTGACGCGTCCCCTTTGTTCCAAAGACTGAGCTAATAATTAGAATCTCTGCGTTTCCAAACGGTGACTGTAGTGGGAAGCGGTAATGAGAGGCAAGAATAAAACTCCCCTGATGAGTGTCTATCGAGAGCATGCTTGAATGATGAAATAAAAGGAATTTTCAAAAAAAAAAAAAAAAGAGAGAAGGCATTGTCAATTCAGGATAACCTGACTAATAGCTATTTGTTTAAGAAACACCACTGAGAAAATGTGGTTTGAGAAACTATTGAAACACACTGTACATGCAGTACAGGCTGTGTATGTACTGCTAAAACCCTGGGAGATCCTGCAGTATGCAAGTAATGACGGTAGGAGGAAGGATAAAAGATTTAAAAAAAAAAGATATGTTGGTTTTCATTTATATGTTGTATTAACTAAGATCCCTGGGTAGAGAAGAAGCATCTAGAATGTCCTCACAAGCCCTAATTCTTCCCTTGCTGAATTAATTCCCGTCCTTTAAAGCCATACTCAAAAGCCTCCTCCTCAAAGTCTTCCTAGACTTTGCAGTATTTCCCTATGGATTTCACATGACACTTTTTTAAAAACGTAAAGCACTTTGACAGCCTTAAAACATTTTTTATCATCATCCCCACTGACATCACCCTCATCATCAGAGGTTGGAAGTTTCCAAGAGGCAGCTATAATGTAAAGGGAGGAATAACTAACTGAGAGTCCCCAAAACTTACCACCATGATTGTGAGCAGTAAGTCATTTAGTTTTCTGGGCTTCAGTTTTTTTTTTTTTCCCCACATCTGTAAAATACCCAGATTGGACAAAATAATGTGTAAGGTCCAACTCCAACATGCTGTGACTTCGGACTGCTTATTTGCACCTGATCCAAGGCTGAGGAGAAGTCTGCCAACCATGAACTACCATCGCTACCCCTGAAGAAATATCTGAGGGTGGGGCAGCTAGGTGGCGCAGTGGATAGAGTTCCTGCCTTGCAATCAGGAGGTCCTGAGTTCAAATCCAACCTCAGACACTTGGCACTTACTAGCTGTGTGACCCTGGGCAAGTCACAACCCCAATTGCCTCACCAAAAAAAAAAAGCAAAAAAAAAATCTGAGAGCCACATTAGCTTTTAGGGACCCTTATATCACACGATAATTTGTACCTTCTACGTGAGACTTTTCTTGGTTCCCCCAGATGCCAGTGCCTTCTTCCCCTTGCCAAAAAGAATTATCATGTATTTATGCTTTCATTTTTATATAATTTATATATACTTGTATATGCCACTTATAATCTAGTGCATAGGTTCTTAAAGTAGATGATACCACCCCCTGGGGGGCACTGGAACAATGGGGGGGTAGTAGCCTTGGGTGCAGTTGGGGGGCATTGAATAAAAATAAGAGAACAGTGGAAGCACAAGGAAAGAAGAAAAGATAAGAACATTTTGAAGAACCATTTGTACATGTTTTATCCATTGTGTAACAGAGTTAGTCATAGCGATTACATTATTTTCCAAATGAACACACAAAATGCAAGTTATAACGCATCAGTGGTCAAGTCTGCTGACAGGTCTTAAGAAGCAAGTCTTGGCAGGTGAGGGTGTTGCTTTGTCAGGAAGTCCAGCATGCATCGGCAGGAATATGTGCATGTAATGACTTGTTTACAGTACAATACAATACTATACGGTTACATGACACAATATTGCATCATCAAAATTTCAGTGCAGGAAAAAAAACCCATAAATTTACAATAAATTATTAAATTTAAGATGTCATTAAAAATTATATTTCTTTGGAAATGACGCAAATTAAAAAAATATTAAAAGGTTAAAGATTTCCAGGGGGGTGCTAAATGCAAGTGCTTTTTTTTTTTTTTAAAGAGGGCAGTAAGCCACATAAGTTTAGGAACCTCTGATGTAGTGGTTTGAATGCTATCTACTTAGGGATTTCATTCCACTTTGGGATAGCGCTAATGATTAAGAAGATTTTTTGTTCATTTGTTTGTTTTATTTTATTTTGTTTACCCTTTCACCAAGCCAGAATTTGCTTCTTTTTGACTTCCACTCCTCAAGTTGCTGTCTGGGGTCAAGCCGTATGAGTCATTTCTCCCCTGCCCATGATGGCCCCTGTCATCATGGTGGGGCTCATTCTTCCTTCCAGGAAGAGCTTTTCTAAGGCAGCCCCGGTCCTGCGTACACTGTCCAAAGCCCACAGTTGTTCATCAGCTCTACTCTCGGGAAGTTGGCTGTCAAGTTGGTGGCTACAGAGCCACTAACTGTCCAATGAGCTTTGATTGCCTGAAGTTATTTTGGAGTCTTGAATGATGAAGCCATTATAGCCCCTCCCTTACTCTGAACTTTGGGCTTTCTGCCGTGTTTGTTTGCGGCTACAAGATAAAGTATTCTTCCATCTACTGGTACTGTGCTCTACTTCAGTCAGGGAGAGCCTGACTCAGTTGATGTTGTTTTCTTTTATTGTTAGTGTCTTGGCTTCCATTAAGCCTGGCAGGCCCTTGAGCTCTTGGGGCTTGATCAGTTCACCTGGACACTTAAGACCCTGTGCTCCCTTTTGATCCAGGATTCTATCTTTCTGAAGATTTCCCCTCTGCAATCATCACCCTTACATGTGACCTAATTGTTCCCTGCCTGGTGCTGGTTGTAGCCACTGATTCTGTTGCCTTTTTTTCCACCAGGAGCTTTACCTTCTAAATTGGGTTTGATAGAGTTAATTATTCAAAAACAAAACATAACTTGAAAGACTTTCTCCACCAAAATAAGCAGGTGATTTGTTTTTGTGGCAAAGTGGAGGCTTGAATAAGTCTTAGTTGAAGCAGAAGACCCCCATCGGTTTATTTGCCTGCATCTTTTATTGCAACAAAAAGTGAGGTTTTTTTCATCATAGGATTTTAGCTCATTTTACAGATGAAGAAACTGGGCCCCAGAGATTTGAAGTGATTTGCCTAAGGTCACAAAGGTAGTAAGCAGTGGAGGTACAATTGGAACCCAGATCTGGTGACACCAACTTCAGTCCTATTCCATTACACTAGCTAGTTGACCCTGGGTAAGTATTTAACCTCTCTCAGCCTCAGTTTTTTCATCTGTAAAATTGAAATGATAATAATAACACTTACTTAGCAGGGCTGTTCTGAGAGAATCAAGTGAGATAGTATGTGTAAAAGCACTTTGCCAACTTTGAAGTGCTATAAAATATATATGAAAATACGTTTAACAAGAATATATATGTAGAGCCCATATCAGATTGCACGCCATCTTGGGCAGGGAGGAGGGAAGAGGAGGAGAAAATTTAAAACTCAAAAGCTTATGGAAGTGAATGTTGAAAACTGAAAATAAATAAATAAACTTTTTAAAGTGCTATAAAATATTATTATTATTATTATTATCTTATTATGAAGAACTTACAGACTGAAATGTGCCATTGCTGAATGCTAGGATGGAATGAGATGGCATCTTCTAGTCTGTAATTAATGAGTAGGGTGATGCCAGTCCTATCAATATCTCAGCTAGCGTACAGTTATCATTCTTTGTGGAATGCTTAATAGTTTCACTGAAATAAATGGTCAAAGGCCAGAGATGGTATTTTTTAAATCAGGAATGAAGCTTTTTAGGAGGCAAATAATAGTAAAAGAGTAAGTTTTCCCAGCTATCCTAGCATTCCATAGATTAACAGCAAAACAACAGCAACCTCTCTTGTCCCCTGCAGTATCTTTGTTATTTGTCCTTGGTGACAGTTTGGAAATTTCACCAATTCGAGATCACATTTGTCATTGTGATCATCGAGCCATCCCCTTTTATAAGTTTGGATGCCTGTCTAGTCCAATCAGAGGGGAATTGATCAAATCCACTGATTCGAAAAATTACATGTGAAGAGCTGAGACCTTTTCATTACTTCCTTTTTTGTTTATGAAACTTGGAGACAGTCATAAAAAAGGATCTTGCCAATGCTAGCAGATATGGTTGTGTTGGTGGTATGAGCTGTTGATCCAAGAAAGAGGGAAGACAGTGAGTACTCAAGACTCAAAAAGGGAAGAAATTTTCTTCTTTTTACATCCAATCAGTTTCCAAGTCTTGTTGACTTTATTTCCTTGACATTTTCTCATAGCTGTCCCTGTCTCTGTCCTCATCACTTCTTGCCATTTTCAGGCCCTAATTACCTCTGACAAACTATTGAAATAGCCTCTGAATTCATCTCCCTGTCACAAGTGTCTCCCTTCTCTAATCTATCACCCACACAGCTTCCATAGTGATTTTCATAATACTCATCTCTGACCTGGTCACACCCCTGCTCAAGCTTCTGAGAAAATACAAACTCCTCTGATATTTGAAGCTCTTAAAAATCTGATTCCTAGCCATCTTTCTATGTTAGTTACACTTTACTCTCCATCATCTGCTCTACATTCTAGGAAGATTGACCCACTGGTTCTTCCCCAAATTCCATCTCTCATCTCTGTGATTTTTCAGAGGATTTCTGCCTGGAATCCTCTTCTTTTTCATTTTCATCTCTTCAGCTAAAAGGCCATCCTCTCTGCTTGGCCTTTCTCAATATTTCTGGTGGTTAATTCACCTTCCAAAATGATGTTTTATGTCATTTGCATATATTTTTAATTTACTTATGTATGTATGTCCATGTTGTTTTCCCCCAGTAGCAAGCAAATTTTTCAGGGAAGGGGTTGGGACTGTTTCATTTTTGTCTTTAGATCTTTATTTGACGTTAGAGTTGGTTAGGTAGATCTAAGAGTCATCAGCATAGAGATGATAATTGAATCTATGGGAGCTGATGACATCACCAAGGGAAATAGTATAGAGAGAAAAGAGAAGAGGGCTCAGGACAGATCCTTGGAAGTCCTCTATAGTTTTCAAGTGTAACCTGGATGAGGATCCAGCAAAGGAGACTGAGAAGGATGGATGAGATAGGTAGGAGGAAAACCAGGAGACAGGGGTTTTACCAAAACCTACAGAAAAGAGGGTACCAAGGAGAAATGGGTGATCCATAGTGTCAAAGGCTACTGAGAGGTCTAGAAAGATGAGACCTGAGAAAAGGCCATTGGATTTGGCAGTTAAGAGATCACTGATAACTTTGGAGAGAGCAGTTTCATGATGTTAGAAACTAGACTTCAGAGAATTAAGAAGAGAGTGAAGAGAGGGAGTGTAAACACCAATTGTAGATGGCCTTCTCAAGGAGTTTAGCTAAAAAATGGAGGAGAGTATAGGACAATAATTAGGGGGGAATAGATAGATGAAGAAAAGTTGTTTTTTTTTTTCTAGGATAGGGAAGACATGCATGTGTCTGAAGGTGGTAGCAAAGCAGCCAGTAGACACAGAGATTAAAGATTAGGGAGACAGTGAAGATGATAGCAAGGTCAATCTACTGGAGATGATGAGATGGAATGAGGTCATTTGTACATGTAGAAGTATTTGCCTTGGCAAGGGGAAAGAGGAAATAGTAGGCAAAGGCATTTGTGATGTGAGATGTGGAAGAGATTCCAAGAGGGTCCTCTAGAGAAAGGGCCTCAATTTTCTTAGTCAAGTACTACCCAGGTTCTCAACTGGAAGGGAACCATAGGAGGTTTGAAGAGAAAGGAAAAAGGTTTAGAGAAATCATTCTAGGGAATGAGACAGTGAAATCAATTAGCCTTTTAGTGTCTGAAATAAGTTTGGAGCTCAGGTCTCCATTGCTCCAAATCAAACCCTCTGTCCAACTACCTTATAGATAATGGCAGACAAAGGAAACCAGAATGGTCCATCTGCTAGACATGTCTGCCAGTCTGGAGCAGTTGTTTTTTGCCCTGTCCAGAAATTTTGAGATTCTTCCCCTCCCAGAATGATAATTTTGTGATGATAAATTTTGTCTCAATTCTTAGTCATTGAATGGGCATTGCTTCAGACAAACTGAGGCCTGGGAAAGACCTTAATTAAGAAAGGCCAAGGTCACCCACTGCATCCTATGCCATCACCAGTTGTCTTGATTTTTGTCTTACCACTGGACTTTACTGACTCTGGAAGAGAAACTGAGGCTGATGACTTTGTGCAGCTCTGCCTCACTTAAATCCAATTCAAGAGCAAGTCATATCCTCGTGATGTCCTTGGTCCTTTTTAGGAATGGAAGATAAACAACAATGAGGTTTCTAAATTTCCTACATATACCCTGAAAGACCGAAATACAGAATCTAAAGATTACCACGGGCTCCTCTGAGCTATATCCCAGTTATGGAATGATACCGTGGCACATTTGATGATTTTATTTATAATTGAAATTCAAGTGGCTATGTCATTTAGTCCAATAAAATTACATCCTGCCATTTGATATTGATGTCAGCCTTGCAGACAGTTTATGTATCTTGGGGTGGGAGGTTGAATGGCATTAGTAGGTTGTTTACTAGAATATTTGTGAAAGCCATAGTGATCATTCTGTGAGGTGTTTCTGAGTATTGAGTCAGGCCTAGGTAGCTCAGTGAAGAGAGAGCTGGATCTGGGTTCAGGAAGACCTGAGCTAGCCATTGATACTTATTAATAACTCTGTGTGTATGTGTGTGTGTGTGTGTGTGTGTGTGTGTGTGTGTGAGAGAGAGAGAGAGAGAGAGAGAGAGAAAGAGAGAGAGAGAGAGAGATAGGAGAGAGAGAGAGAGAAGAAGGGAGGGAGAGAGACAGACACAGAGACAGAGAGACAGAGAGGGAGAGAGAGCACCTGAGCAAGCTACTTAACCACCACCTGCCTCAGTTTCCTCATCTGTAAAATGAGAATACAATAGCATATTGATAATTTTGGAAAAAATTTTACTCATGACTTAAATAGAATAAAAGAAACTTATTTCCATTTCTCTCCCCACCCCTGCAAAAAAACAAAAACAAAAACAAAAACAAAAAACCCAGAAAGCCCAAAGCCTATGCCTGTTTAGTCTGTATTTCCCCGACCCACACTTAACTGAGCACTTTACTCTACAGAAGGTCCCTACAGAGATCCCCTGCTTCTTCCACAGTAAATTAGCCTGACCCTTGAAGAAGACAGCTAAGTGCTCCATGCTGATCTTTTGTGCAGCTTTCTAATTGTTTTTTTTTTTTCTGTGTAAAGATGAAATGAATGTTTGCAAGGCCAGACAGACTGAAATAGAGACATAGTAGAACAAGGAACAGTTATGTATATAGAGCTACCTCTACCTTGGGAAAGTTAGGGGTGGCAGGGAGCTCATGTATCCTGCAGTTTTAAAAAATATGTCCTAATAATGGGGGAGGTCCCCCCTTCTCTCTTTGGCTGCTGCTTCTTGTTTTGAAAAAGGTGATTTGCCGCACTTCCCCACTTCATCCCTTTCTGTCTCTAGCTTGGAGAGGAATTCCAAGGACGCTTAGCCACCCTACAGCTCTGCCTCTTTTTCTGTCTCTTGGTCATTCTTTCTATTGGCCTAGAGGCTCAAAAACAACTTTGTTCTTCCCTCTAACCTGGGAGATTGAATATGCTCTAGCAAGAATTATTTAGAATTATTTCTGGGGGCAGCTAGGTGGTGCAGTGGATAGAGCACCGGCCCGGAAGTCAGGAAGACCTGAGTTCAAATCCGGCCTCAGACCAAGCACTCGTCACTTACTAGCTGTGTGACCCTGGGCAAGTCACTTAACCCCAATTGCCTTTTAAAAAAAAAAGAATTATTTCTGGAGTCCACTAGGACCCCAGGAAAGGTATCTATTGTTCTGTCCTAGCTTCCCTGAGCTATTTTCTTCTTCTCTTCCCCATGTTCTATATTTCTATGTGTATTTCTCTCTCTCTCTTAAACTTGAGCCCTCTTTTCCTACCTTCTGTGTTTTTGTCTTTTCTCTCTGAGTGTGGTGTATGTGACATTAAAAGTTATTAAAATTAAAGATTGTTTTTACATGTAATTGGGGAAAAATAAAATATTAAAAAAAACTGCCAGGAAAAAATATTAAAACTAAGCTCTTAAGGATGCAAGTATCTGATTAAACCAAATATTATAGAGAATGAGTCCTGGGTCAAAGGAAGACTTAAATCCCTCTCCTGCCGTTGTAGGTATCACCTCTGTGACTTTGGGCAGGACACGTTCACTTCTCCACGCCTCAGTTTCCTCATCTGTAAAATGAGGAGGCCATGTACTCCATGGTCTGTAAATTCTCTTCCATCTTCAGCTCTATCTTCCTATGATGAACTTCCCCAGTAGGACCCATTTTAGTATACATTTTCATTCTGTTTGCTTAGTAAATTTATGTACTTATTTTCAGTGAACAACTTCTGTCAGGGGGAGCTGTTGGATACATTATACCGAGATATACTGTGGCCAGAGATGGAAAGTTCCCCCTCCTCTCATGTGCCTCCTCTGTTCAAATTCTCTCATTTGTTAGGATCTCCTCTCCCTGCAGGTCTTTGCCTTTAAAAAGATGTATCTCTTTGTCTATGGTAAAGTAGAAGCCATCATCGGGCAGGGACTGTTCCATACCCGTGCGATAAATAGGACTCCACGTAGCGTGACCATGCTTGATAAGCACATGAGCTCAAGAAGGAAGAAGCATTTTTGGTCCACCAGTCTCTGTTCTCTATGGGCTCTCCCCTTCATTTCTCTTCTCTTCTGATGACCTTGCTGCCCTGGCCGTCTGAAATGTGAAGGACCCTAATTTGCATACTGTGTTCCTAAAACCACTTGGTACCTTTGGTGGTACCACACATCACAAAAAGACCACACTCCTGACAGTGGGTGCATTTGATAGCTAGTCCTCTTCTCTCTGTCTTCTCCTGTTTCTGTCTTCCTACCACCATTTCTTTTTTTGCCCAGTGTTGCTTCCAAGTTTCAATAAGGCCAAGACCTCAAGGGCATGAACCTTGGTTGTTCCAGAAGAACCTTTGTCATGGAGAGAAATCCAGCTAAATGAAAACCCGTTCCCTGTGGTTTCTGTTCTGGATCGGCTTTGTTCACCATCAATCTTCAATCAGTCTTGCTCTAAAGCTTTTCCATTGTTTTCCTGTGAAAGGGAACAGATCAACATCATTCTGAATCCTGCTGCTGTTTCTTTGACTAAGTCATTCATTTTTATCTTGAACCCTCATTATTTTGCTTATCTCTTTTCTTTTTTGATCTGAGAAAACTGTTCCTTTGCTCCACAAGAAAGATGTGTGTGTCTATGTGAGTATATGTTGTATGTGTGTATGTTGATGTGTTTATGGAATCCTGAACAAGGTCAGGTCCTGGTGGTGCTTTTCTAAGTGAGTGTGATACAAACAAAGATAAAATCATGGGTAAGAAGGTTTAGAAACTAAAAGAGGTTTCTGGCAGTAGTGGTAGTAGATGCAACTTCTCACAGAGGTGCCAAGATGGTAGAAGGAATGGGATGAGGGAGGCCAAATGAAAATTAATCAACAAATTCCCAGTGATTTCAGGAAAAGAGCAGTTTGTGATTCTGGAGATCCTTTTTGCTTTTGAGGTAATCTTGCTGAGATATTATGCTTTAAAAGACAAGGAGAGGCAACCTATCAGCAAAAGTGGAATGCTTTAGGATAGCTTTCTCCCTCTGTCTCTGTGGCTATTAAACAGGATCCCACTAGGACGGGCTATTCGATAAAATAATAATCTCTCTTGGATTTCTTTCCCTCAGATTGTTTGGATGTGTGTTTGTTTTTCATCAATTCCACAGTCAAACCATATGAATTGTTCTCTTCCTTTCCTTCTCCACCAGACTTGAGCTATAAGGAAGGATGTCTTTCATATTTGGGCAGCATCTCATCAAGCCTTCTGTGGTGTTTTTGAGGACGGAATTGTCCTTTGCTCTCGTGAACAGGAAACCAGTGGTCCCAGGACGTATCCTTTTTTGAAAAGTCCCCCAAAGCTGACAGACCCAAAGAACCCAAGAGTGGCCTCCCGTGGTCTTCCAAAGAATGGTGAGAGGAATTTTTTTTCCTTGGAGGAAACCAGGTAGGATGTTATTCATATTTATTCTGAAATCAGTCATTGGAACCAGGAACATGGTTGAGCGATGTTGCAGAACTTTTGAAAGTAGTTGCTTAGCAACTGTGACCTTCGAGGGAAATTTTCTACTGACCGTTTCACTTATCAGATGTATAAATAAACAGGTGCTTCTACAAGTTGTCTATGTAACTTAGGCTTTAAATTTCTCCACCGGGCTGGAAAATCGATGGTTTTCTTATGATGCCTTCAGTTTTTTAATTGCTGGTTTCAGGACAGACTTAGTGTATGTTTTAAGAGTTAGGTGTCAAAATGGTGGCAAAATGTTATATGATTGTTTCTGAGTCAATTTTATTTTTGTATTTCTACTAGTTTACACAGAAGAGCAAGAAAGTTAAAAAAAATTAAATATTCCTATAGATGGAAAAGAAAAAAAAGGGAGATATTTCTGACTCTATTCTGAAAAGAAAAGATTTTAGTAGGAATAAATTCTGTTTCTGGATTCATGTCACTGAGATTCTCATTGGTAGGACTGTTTTCTTTCCATCTACCTGTTACTGACAAACCCTTTACTTCCTCTGACTTTGGTAGGAACCATTGCAATGGGATTTAGGGAGTTGGCAAAAAAAAAAATCTCCAGGTTTTTTTTTATTTTGTCAGATGTATTGCTAAGTAAAGATGTGCCCATGCATTTTATACTCACTCCCTAGATGCGCATTTCCTTCTATCAACCTGACTAAGTAGGGAGAAAGGGAGGAGAGTGTGACAATGTACAAAATTCCATATTGCAATATAAATGCTCATCTGTAATCTATGTCTGTGATTTGTACTTAGAAATTAGCCTTAAAGAGGCTTCCTCATTACTTTATATTGATCAAGATGCTATAAATCTGGCTGATGTGGTTATTGCTAAATGAGATGTTTATGAAACTTCTATCCTGGCTATTTCCTTGTCTTTCACTCAGAAAAAAAGAAACAAAGAGACTACATTCTCCCCTCTAAGATCAATATTATTTTAGAAGTGAGGCACGCCCAAATGGGATTTCTGGGCTGTGCCCTATTTAAACTGCTTGGGGATTAGAAGTAGAAGCTTTCAGAACAATAGCTAAGAATAGTAACAATGATGTAAGAGACTTGTTCAACTTACTTTTGAAAAAAGAAAATTGTTTGGGAGAGTGTTGTAAAACTGTATTGGGGGGAATGAAGTTAGATGACTGATGATATTTTGGATGTTGTTGAATCATTTTTCAATCATGTCCAGTTCTTCATGACCCCTTTTAGGGTTTTCTTGGCAAAGATACTGGAGTGGTTTGCCATTTCCTTCTCTGCCTCATTTTATGGATGAAGAAATTAAGGCAAACAGGGTTAAGCGACTTGCCCAAGGTCACGCAGTTAGTAAGTGTCTGAGGCCAGATTTGACCTCGTGAAGTTAAATCTTCCTGATTCCAAGCCCAGTGCTCTATCCACTGCTCTCCCTAGCTTCCTTGGTCATATTTTTAGAGAAATAAAAGCTCTTTGTTAATTTCATGACAGAGGAAGACCATCATCTTTTCTATGTTGGGGGGGAAAGAGAGGAGAGAGTGACAGGAATTTGATTCCATTTTAGGCTATTGAGGGCCCAGGAAGAATTATATGGCATGGATTCCAAACAGCCTGACACTCACTTCCAAAGAGTGAGCTCCTTCCTTCTGGATGATAGAAATCACATTGTAGAGTCTCATTTACTTTTCGTGTAAATTCATTGATTTTGTGTGTTGGTGGTCTAGATCACAGCCCATCCACTCCTTCTTATCCTGTTTAATGTCTGTCCACATACTATTACAAATCCTTCGCATGGGGTCCACCCTGGCCATGAGTTTTTCCTCAGATCTTCTTCCATAGATCTCCAGTGGAGACTTCATTAGGGAATCTTTCTTTGTCTCTCTATGAGGTGCCCACTTTTTTTTTGTACATATTTCCCTATTACAATATCCTTCATACTGCCTCTCCTGCCCAGTTCTTCTCTGGTAATATGATGCAGCCTTTCATGGACCTCTTAGATACTCTATGCCTAGGAGTCGTGACATATTTTGGGAGAGCAGGATCCTCAGATATGATGCTGATTGAGTGCCAGGGAAACCTGCCAAACCTCTTACAGGGTTATATTTGTCATATATTCTAAATGTCCTTTAAATCTCATACTCTTTGATCTTGCTTGGCCCAGCTTTTGCTGGTGTTAGTGAAGACACCATTCAGTATTTGTAATTTCTCAGAGCTATATCATGAAATATGAATATATGCCACTGTTCTTCCTTTGTTTCCCCTGATATCTTCCACTCTAAAATAACGAGTCCTGTGTTTTGAGTTGCCTGGGTTCTGGTCTATCCAATTCTCAAGTATCCTTCATTAATCTGGGAAATGTTCACCCCTATTTACTAAAGAATCATAACTCGCCCAGGGTTACGCAGCAGTTAGAGGCAAAATTAATCAGAGTTTGGTTCTTATCCATTGCTCCCTTCTTTCAGGAATGTCTTATTACTTAGAAGGAAGCTGCTTTCTATGAGGCTGTGTGGGTTTTTCAGAGAAGATCATGGAATTAGAACATTTAGAGTGGAATGTGCCTTAGAGATCATCTAGTCCTACTCCCCCATTTCATCGACGAGGAAAGTGAGCCCCAGAAAAGGGAAATGACTTGCCCAGATTGTCAGAGAATGTAAAGTCGAAAGCACACAGAGCTGAGGAAGAATTTGAACTCAGGACCTCTGACTCCAATTCCAGAGCTTCTGCCACAACACCAGAGAAGAAAATGAAAAGAATGGAGGAGTGGGTCTTCCATTAATTAGCTATTTGACCTTGAAGAAGTCATGTACTTTCTTTGGGCCTCAGTTTCCTCCTCTGTAAAATGAGGAGGGAGGGGAGTCACACTAAATGACTTCTAGAATTCCTTCCAACTCTGAGATTGTGGGTATGTGATCTATACCATGAATGCTAATTGCAGTGAGAAGGAAAGGGGGTGAGAGGAAGAATATTAAACATTTTCTTGATTTCCTCTTACCTCCCCCCCCAAAAAAAACTGCCTACCAAAATGTGTTGGGGAAAACATATGGGGAGAGAAATATCCTAGTAAATACAAGATATCCTTTTTAACTCTGTCACATTAAGAAGGGGAATGATTATCATTCATTTCACTTAGCGTTGGTTTGTAGTCAATCAGCATTAGACCTGAAAGCTCCACCATCTTTTCCTGTTTGGGTTTGCCACTGCGCTGTTCCTGCTATTACTTCTCCCCATTAGATTCAGGTTGATTTCCTAAAATGAGTTTCAGGTTTTATGGTAGAACATGGTCACCTGAGGTCTAGGATTATAATATATTATATACAAGGGGTGTGTTTTTTTTTTCTTTTTTATTAGTTAAATGTTTAAATAGATGAAGAAAACTCAACTGCTTTACTTTGACTTATCTCCATGAATAAAATAAGTGAGAAACAGTGCTTATACACTACTGAAGATTTCAACATCTTACTTATTATGCACTCCCTTCATATAAAAGATCTGGCAAGAACAGGTGTATTTTTTTCAAGTTATTGAAACAATTCTATCTGTTTTCACTTTGTTGCAAGCCTATGACATTCCTTTTTCTTTGGGGACCATTTTTGTTTTGATGGAAAAAAATAAAATATTTATGCTTGTGAATTCAGGAGTCAAAGGAGTTTGGTTTAAATACCTTTTCACTGTAGGTGGCAGGTTTAATTGACTTCTCACTAAGGTAGAAATGCAAGGCATAAGGGAACTTGGGTTGGGAATTGTGAATAAAGAGAAATAAACCTTAATACTTGGGATTAAGGGGATACTAGATTGTGGAGAGGAATCTGCTTTCTCTAGTCAGGGATAAAATAAACATTCCTCTGATTTTCAGCTTACAGACAGAAGAAAAGCACTTTCATTTTCGTGGTGATTTCAAAATACCCTTAATAAAAGTGAGTTCAAAGACTTGAAGGGGAAAATGTCATGTATATGTTCAGAAGAGGTGGTAAAATCCAATGGATGACTGTCCACAGGGAGAAGTTAATGGTTACTGGCAACGGATGTCACCTACCAGACTCAAATGCTTCATTTTCTGTTGACATTAGTTTCTTAGCTAGGCATAGCTGTTAGAAAGGGGAAGATGCTGTTGGTTTTTGCTTATGAATCCTTACCAGAGACTTTGATAATCTTTTATACTAATTACAGAAGTAATTTCCATGAGTCTATAGAAAATGGACTTGCACATCTTGACCTTTCTATTCACTTAAAAAAATCAATTATTTTATCTGGCTACACAGCTGTCCTCCCAACAGGAAAGAATTATAATAGGATAGTGACTTGTCTCAAGACCGTTCTTTCTTAACTCCAACATAGAGATGAAAAGAATGAAATGACAATAATCAAATGCATATTAAGCTCCTACTGTGCCACCTGCTGTGGGTGCAGAGATTGAGACACAAAATAAATCTTGTACTCAAGGACTTTGTATTTAAATAGCAACACAATAACAGTAATGAGGAAGATGTGGATGATTTAACCACTATAACTGTAACAATAACTAGTATTCATATAGTGCTTCGAGATTTGCAAAGTAGCGCAGAGGATAGAGCACCGGCCCGGAAGTCAGGAAGACCTGAGTTCAAATTCGGCCTCAGACCAAACACTTGACACGTACTAGCTGTGTGACCTTGGGCAAGTCACTTAACCCTGATTGCCTCACCAAAAAAAAAAAAAAAGATTTGCAAAGTACTATTTATATTCTTTACCTCATTTAATCCTCACAATGACCCTGTGGGGTAGATACTCCGGAGAGGATGTAAGTTTTTGGTAGGCAAGGTTTGTTTCATCTTTATCTTTACTTCTTTAGCAACTAATATAACACCTGGCACTTAGTAGATACTTAGTAAAGGTTTGTTCAGTTAATCCTTATTTTTTACAACTGAAGAAACTGAGGCTTACACGGTCACTTCGCTAGTAAATGTCAAAGACTGAACTAAAACTGAGAATGTCTCCTGATCCAAAGAACATTTGTCATTACAGTTTTGTTTTTCCCCTTTTGGTAGAGACCTGTGAATCTATATCTATCTATATCTATAGCTATGTCTATGTCTACGTCTGTGTCTATGTCTATGTCTGTGTCTGTGTCTATGTCTACGTCTATGTCTACATCTACTTCTATGTCTACATCTATGCCTGTGTATATCTACATTTATATCCATATTCATAGGGATACATCCTCTTTCTCTGTCTCCATACATGTATCTGGTGAATGTATCCCTGTGAATATGTATATATGCATATATATGACATATGTGCATATATTATAAGCTACAATACACATGGCATTATATGTACACGTGCCATCATATACATATGTTGTATGTGAGCATGCATGTATGAATATGAACACATGTGTGCGTACATGCCCATGCTTATATAGATATACATATGTGTATATACATAAATACATGTATGCATACAAACAATTTTGTTGATACCTTTTTTTACATCCTTTTTTTTTTCCCCTGTAAATACCTTTTTCCTGACTCTCCTCAATACTGAAACAAAGAAAAGTGATTCAGCAAGAACACTTGGGAATGACAGTCCCCTCTTCTGACAGTGTATACAGCATTCTGCAGTACCCTCACAGTGCCAGACCCCTCTGGCAGGACGAGTGAGGCTTGTTTTATAACCTGGTTTCCTGGACTATTATGGGGAGGCCTTGCTCAGACTAATCTGGTCATTCAGGTTCAGGATTGGAACAAAACATAACACTCACAGATAATATGAAAGTCACATAATGAAGGTTTATTTAAGAGTAGTATGGAAAGCATATTCAGCAAGGGTACCACATTGATTGAATTAAATACAATCTTTCTGTTACTGGCCAGAAGCATGCTTCAAGCATAAATGGCCCCTTTGTACTTTAGCACTGAAGAATTACATATGTCAATAGCCTAAGTCCCTTCTTAGTTTCCTGGAACAATTAAATCTCAAGGATGGTTTCACTACTTCTTAAGGGGGCAAAAAACCAAACCAAACAAAAACAAAAAACCTAAACAAACAAAAAAACTCCAGAAAAACTAGCCTAGGCTGAATAGAATAAATATTGCTTCTGTGATGGGGGATGGCATTGATTTTTCAGTTAGTCAGAGTTGGGCTTCTTTTAATGATTTGTTTCCCATTCACATTGCAGTAGTCACAGAGTTAGCATGGCATAGTGAATCCCACTAGATTTGGAGGAAAGAGGCCCTGGGTTCAGATATTTACTAACTCTCTCTGTGCCTAAATTTCCTTATCTGTAAAATTGAGGAAAGTGTGGCTCCTATGGTCCTTCCAACTCTAACTCCAAGATCCTGCGTCCTTTCGTTTCTTCTCAATTTCCTCTGCTTTCAGTCATGTAAGTCTTCCTGCGTTGCTCCAAGTCTCTCCTATTTGCCATTTCTTAATACATCGTAAAGTGACCTTGTCACATTTTTTTTCTCTTTCTTTCTCTTTCTGTGGGTTTTATCATTTTATTGCTATTTCCCATCACTCAGTCAATAAGCATTCATTAAGTGCTCAGTATGTGACAGGAACTCCACTAAGTTCTAGAGTGACGCCCTGTCACATTGATGGAAACCCGCAAGACGCTCTGGGAGCATCAGAGCTGTTAGCCTCGTACTCCAAAGATCCATTTCGGCTTCACCTTCCCCCTTGGAGAGCAAATACTTTGGAAGCTGTAGACGAGATTTAAAGCAAATTGGATGGACTTCGCTCTCCAAGGTACCACTCTCTAGAGAAAAGCATCAGAAATGTCTTTAATCTATTCGTATCTGATTACCGGAAGACATTTTTCATAATGCCCTGGTGAGACAATCTGTTTTCAAGAGCTGGCATCACCTTGGAGTTTAACAGGAAATTATTTGTGTAAACTCAGGAAGTCTAGTTTCTCTTCATGTTCTAAATAAATTTAAATGAGTATTTTTTTAGCACATATTTTCTCCCTTGTCCTTGCCTTTGCATATCCTATGTTCTGGCTTTCATCTTGGGTTAAGCATGAAAAATGAATTTGAACATTAGCAGAATCCATTTGGGGACTAGGGCTTTTATTGTAAATAAAATTATTCATTTGTTATATCCTATTGTTTTCAGCAGACAGAATATCGATTCTTGGATTGCTATTCAGAATACCATAAAGAGCCCAGGCATAAGGGGGTCCACAGCAACATTTGTAAACTGATTGAACGCAGCTTGTAATGACAGAGACAGACCTTGCTGGCTGCCCATACTGAATTGTGCAAATCATTTTTTTTTCAGCAATGTATCGAAACAGTTATTAAAAGGAGTAGAAATTTCCAAATTGGGACAATGAGCAAAATCTCATTCAACCCAAACCAAGTCATGGTGATTTGCTAAGGACAAGCTATCAAGCAGATTTGTGAAGAATTAGAAAAGGATCCTCCTATTGGAGAGATGAGTTAGGGACAAGAGTACCTTTGATTTTAGCGTGCAATAATGGTCTATAATGAATAATATTAACTTACAGTCTTATAGAGCTATACAACATCCCTAAGGATGGAGGTATTATTGTCCCATTTTACAGATGAGGAAAGTAAGTCACTTTCTTCATCTTGGAAAGGTTAAATAACTCACCCACAGCCTCACACGGCTTGTATCTGAGGCAAGAATTGAGTGCACCATAAGGGTAGCATCCTATAGGGCAGGAGTGTCAAACAGGTGGCCACAGACATCCCATGATACTCCCCAGTGCACTCAGTACCACATTAAAAGGTAATTGAGCAGTATTTAACAAAATAAATTTAAACAAAGTAATATTTAAACAAAACTGATTTCATTTCATCTGAACAAAATAAATAAAATAACTAAAAATACAATAAACCATAAATAATGTCACATTTTAAAACTAAATTAACATGTGGTCAGCAGGGCTTCTTATGTATGGTTTAGTGGCCTCAGTTTCTATTTGAATTTTACACCATTGCTGTAGTGGATAGAACGTTTGACGTGAAGTCAGGAAGACCCAAATTCAAATCCTGCCTGGGATAATTACTAGCTGTCTGACGCTGGACAAGTGATTTAACTTTTCTGACTTTTGACCCTCTAATCTGTCAAATAAAGGGGTTGGATCATATGACTTTTAAGAGCTGTTTTACCTTCCATTCTCTGCTTAGCTTTCTTTTTTTTTTTTTTTTTTTTTGGAGGCTATCAGGGTGAAGTGCCTTGCTCTTGGTCACACAGTTAGTAAGCTGTTTGAGGCTGGATTTGAACTCAGATCCTCTTGACTCCAGGGCCAGTTCTCTATCTACTGTGCTACCTCACCGCCCCTACCTTCTATTCTCTGACCCTCTCTGATCCATACCTCCAGCCTCCAAGTCTAGCATTAACAGGAGCATACTAAAACCAGCTCAAACTAGCTCCCAAAAGACACTTGTTAAATTTTCAGTGTGAGCGTTTACACCTTAGAAATCGATAAAAGTTATAAATCAAGACTTGATTTCTCATTTTGTTATTTGTCTCAACTTAAGAAAGTGATGGGAAAAGTCTTAATAATGAAGATTAAACTTTAATGCGTATCATGCATGCATTTTTTTACAGAGAGTCAGTTGTTAAACATTTACCAACATACTCCTGACCATTACCCATTCGTTATATCATGATGCTTCTTGGTAAATAGCAAGTGATTGTCTACATTTTAAGTAGCATTCTGGCATCATAAACTCTAGATGTTAAGACTTTTTCTTCATACCACTGATGCTTATACCCTGATCAACCTCGGGCAAATCACTTGACTACCCTGGCCACAATTTCCCTACCTGTAAAGTGAGAGAATGAAGGAAATAAACTTTTGTACTTCAATAATGAGGTTCAAATCTTCACTCTTCTATTTAGTGAATTTGGAACCTTGACCAACTTCCTTAACCAACCTGGGCCTCCATTTCATCATCTGCAAAAGGAGTCGGTAGCAGGGGTTTAAATTAGGTTGCCTTTGAGGTCCCATCCAGCTTTTGATTGAGGACCCTCTGAGTCTGTGTGTGGAGTTATTCTCTATTTGTGACAGAAAAGATGTCCACACTGTTTATAGTGATTGCCATCTTAGAGATGTCAGAGAAAAAAATGCTTTTTTCATTCATGCAGTAAAAATCAGAAATGCTTACTATTTCCGGAGAAGGTCGTAAGTTAGTGCATCCAATCAAGCCAGCCTTTAATTGTTCAGGAAGCTTCCCGGACTGAAGTTATTAGTGTGATGAAAACCAATTGCGTTTTTTTTTTTTGGTTTTTTTTTTTGTTTTTTTTTTTTTTAAGATTTCTCTCTCCACATTCCAGGACAAAAGTTAGTAATGGATTATTGTTTGTTTTTGTATTTCTGAAGAGGCATTTGCATTTTTCTGGGGCACATGGATTTGTTATGTTCATATCGTGGCATCTTGTCCAGCATGAGCTCCAGGCCACGGTGAGGAGCGTCAAACAAATGGCCGTCTCAGCCAGTGTTTTAATAATAATAACTGGCATTTCTATAGGGTTGTATGGTTTGCAAAACACTTTGTCAATGTCTCATTTGATGCGTACATCAAGTCTAAGAGGTAAGTGCTGTTAGTATCCCCATTTCACAGATGAGGAGACTAAGGCAAACAGATGTTGAGTGACTTGTCCAGGCTCACACAGCTAGTAAGTGTCACAATCTAGATTTGAACTCAGGTCTTTCTGAATTCAGGTCCAGAGATCTGTCTACTGTCCCACCTGGCTTTCTTTAGCTGTGTTTTAGAGTTGCATGTTTCATTAGCACAAGAAAGAATTGGATGGACATCAGAAGTCATCAATCCAACTCCTTTATTTTTTGCAAATGAGGAAAACTGAGACCCAGATTACACAGGGGATTACATAGATTGTTCAGTCATTTTCAGTCACGTACAATTCTCTGTGACTCCATTTGGGGTTTTCTTGGCAAAGATTCTGGAGTAGTTTGCCATTTCCTTCTCTAGCTCATTTTACAGATGAGGAAACTGAGGCAAACTGGGCTAAGTGACTTACCCAAGGTCACACAGTAAGTATGTGAGGCCGGATTTGAACTCAGGAAGATGAGTTTTCTTGACTCCAGGCTTAGCATCCTAACTACTGTACCATCTAGCTGCCCAGGTCACACAGGGAACAAATGACATATCTTAGATCTGAACTCAGATCCTCCGACTGAAGCCAGACCTTTGACTCTTCATTATTGACATTCTCTTCATTGGTACAGATTGTGGCCTATGTATGTCTTCAGACGCTATTTAACTCTTGTTCGTGTTCTTTGATAAATCTTCCATGCTGGTGTCTTTCCTTAGGTCTCTTGACACCGAGTGGATACCAATGACTCACTTTGCCCAACCACCTCCCTCTTGATCTCTCACTATCCCACCATGTGCTGTGCTTGATAATGTAAGTATCTACCAGCATTTGGAATGTGGGTCTGTGGCTGAGCCCCTTAATCTAGGCCTGGGTCTCCACTTTTTCATTTCTTGATAGGAAGAGTTAAACAATGTGACCTCAAGCCCTTTCTGGAATCCTTAAGAGTTTGATGATTTTCATAGGTATACAAAGTAAGTATTATTCATAGTGGGTAATATCAGGACGACAGGGGAATCGTTCAGATGGAGAGGTTAAAGGCAGCACTTAAGTGATAGTTCCATTTAAAATTGCAATTATGCAAAGCAAAAACCCAGAGCAAGGTAAATCACCCAGTGTTTGGTCAGGGAGCTTGAGCTAACCCAAATTAACCTTAAGTAAAAAAGGAACAAAGTATGAAATTATTGTGTCACTCGCTACTTCATTCTATGAATTCCACTAAATGACATTTTCATAAATGAGCACAGTTTTCTTGTTCATGTCCATCTCTTCCTGTCCCCACCATGTCTAAGTCTTGATTCACATGGATGATTCTATAGCTGAGGAAGACCATTCTCCAACACAGCTGGGGGTTCCAGGGCTTGGGGTTCAGGTTGATTTGACTCATTGAGTGATTGTCAGCTGTCTAGGTTGTATCCCTCCAGTACAGGGGGTTCCCCCCCTGGGATATACATACTTTCCAAGGTGTCAAAAGCTTGTCTAGTGGGAATGAGAAATATTTAGCAACTAACTATAGTATCCTATTGAAATTAACTAATCTTTTTATTTCTTACCTGCATAGGCATGGCAAACTCTAGAATTTATTTCCTTTCATAATAAATGCAGAGGTGCAAACACAAAGGAGTATAGGAAAGACAAAACGTTCATGAATCCCAGGAACTCTAGGATGTTGACTGTAAGCACCTTGAGGGCAGGGAATGTTTTTAATTTTGTCCTCCTGTCTCTAGTGCCTGGCAGAGCACACAGAACATATTAAGCATTACATTACATTAATGAATGCATATTGGGTTAGTGTAGTGGAAAAAGTGCTGGGTTTGGGGTCAGGCAGCTTGAATTCAAATCCCAGCTATTAACATGTGATTTATTTTAACTAATGAACACTGAATTATATTGCCTGAGGTAAGCCCCCCATTCCTTGTGCATTAAAACTGCCACTGTAGTGTCTTAGACTTATTAACTGGTCCCTCTCTTTCCTGCTCACATGAACTGACCAGAGAAAGGGACTTGGACAGTGTGTGGTCAGTATAAGGACACTGGGTTTGGGTTTCAAGTGAGAAGACTTGCTCGTGTTCAGGCTTGACCTTCTTTCTTACCGTGTGACCTTGGACAACCCACTTTCTCTTTGTATCCCCGATGCTTCAGCCAGGGCTTGGCCAAGAAGAAGCATTTCGTAAGTGCCTCTTGACTGAATGAGTGAGATGTGTTTCTTCTTTTGTAAAAAGGAGCTACCATTTTTTAAACCATCGTTAGGCAGGAAGAGCTTTGTAAATTGTGAAGAGTTATCTTAAAGTGACTTGGAATGATGGGATTTCAGAGCTAAAAAGGCCCTCAGATATCATCCTGCCCAAATGACTCATTTTGCTTGCACAGACAATAGGCCCCAGAGAGGAGGATGGCTTGTCCGGATGACCCAGCTCCTTGGTAACTGGAATCTGATTCCCCTGACTCCCAGGCCCATGATTCTTTTTCTAGGCAGTAAAGTCCCTGTTGTTGTTACTGTTCTGAATAATAAGCAATTAACTTAGTCTCGGCATTTCACACATATCTACTGAGGACCTCTTTTCCTCCCATCACTGAGCTAGGTGCCCCGAGGGATAGGTGACATATAAATCATAATTCCCACCTTCAAGGAGTTTACAGTCTAGTTATGAGTAAATATCCTCCCCTTCATTACCTAAAGGTAATGTTTAGATTGTAAACTAAACTACTTAGTGATCTATGTAAAAAAATAGATTTAAAAAAAAAGTATAGTGAGGACAGAGAAGCCAAAAAAAGAATTAAGGGACAGAGTTTATTGTAGTGCCACAAATACAGGAAGGATTTGTGTCCCTGATTGTGGGGAAATCCCTCCAGATCCAGTCCAACAGTTTAATAGTAACCACTAACATTTATGAAGTGCTTTAAGGTTTACAGAATGCTTTATTCATATTATCTCATCTGAGTTAAGGGCTATTCTTCTCTCCATTTTACAGATGAGGAAACTGAGGCCTGGAGAGATTAGATTACTTGCCTAGGGTTCACAACTAGAAAAGTAGCAGACTGAGGATTTGGAAAGACTACTGGAAAGGCACTCCCTGGGCCGTGGTTTCCTCAGCTGTATAATCAGTCAATTCATTAATTTATTTTTAATTAATTTATTTATTAAGCACCTACTCTGCGCCAAGCACTGGACATATAAAGTAAAGCAAAAGTCAGTTCCTGTTCTCGGAGAGCTGTAGTTTGATAGGGGAAAATGTTTAGAAGGACGAGGTTGGGCTAGATGACCCGGAGGATCCCTTCCAGCTTTAAACTTCTTGTCCTGGGATCTTCCATTTGAGAACACCCCACCCAGGAGAAAGGGAAGCTGGGAGAAGTACCCCAGTAGTTGTCATGATAGGCAATGAGGTAAGCCAGTATCACAGGTACCAGATCCACCTGTTGGAAATGCCTAATACTAGATTAGCTCTTACCTTCCAGGGAATTTGGGAAGATTTTCCTCCTTCCCGGCTAATTTCATGTCAAATTTCCCTCCAATCATTCTGAATTATTTCAGTCTGACAAGTGCTAAGCCCTGTTCATTACATGCCAGGTTTGCCTTTGACCTGCTACCTGTCAGTGACCAGGGTGTACAGGTCTGCCCCTCTAGACAGAAGAGGCTGGTCCTGATGTCCCCAGCCTTGTATGGTGCTCCTGACTGAATGCAATTAGGAGCAATGAATGGAATGCATCATTATTCATAAGAAATGTCACATAATTAGCTCAAATAATGCAAAGTACATTCTGAATTTCAATTTGAAATGAAAATAGATTTGTTTCCATATCAGCAGGCAGCTAATGTTTATCCTATATTTTTATCCACATTTCAAAACTGTTATGTGCTATTGAGTGTGCATGGCTCTTCTGAATCTCACTTGGTTAAGTTGGCTGGAATAAGCCTCCTTTTATTTATGTACTGTTTGCCTTCAAATATATTGATTCATGAAACCTAATGGATTTAATGAGGAGGCAGTAGGATATAGCGAATAGTGGGCCTTTCTGGGAATTTGAAAAGCCTGATTTCAGATCCTGACACTGACATATATTGGCTGTGTAATCCTGGAGAACATTGTAATAACAGTAGCAGCAATAATAATAATAATAATAATAATAATAATAATAATAATAATAATAA
>NW_020954551.1:5966837-6031457 GCF_900497805.2 Vombatus ursinus | reverse complement strand
AATAATAATAATAATAATAATAATAATAATAATAATAATAATAATAATGATAGTAATAATGATTTCTACCATTTAAAGGCAGTTAGGTGGTACAGTGGATAGAGTACCTGGCCTGGAGTCAGGAAGACTCATCCTCTTGAGTTCAAATCTGACCTCAGACATTTCCTAGTTGTGTGATCCTGGGCAAGTCATTTAACCCTATTTGCCTCAGTTTCCTCATCTTGAAAATAAGCTGGAGAAGGAAATGGCAAATCACTCCAGTATCTTTACCAACAAAACCCCAAACAGAGGTCACCAAGGGTCGGATACAATTAAAAAACAACCAAATACCTAGCTTTTATGTAGTGTTTTGAGGTTTGCAGTACATTTTACATATATTATCTCATTACCTCATAAGATGGGTGCTATTACTATCTTCATTTCACAGGTGAGGAAACTGAGGCAGACAGAGGTTTATGTGACTTCCCTAGGGCCACACAGATTTCAAGTGTCTGAGAAAAGATTTCAACTCTGGTCTTCCTGACTCCATGTCTAGTACTTTATCCATTTCACCACCCAGACACTTTCCTTATTGTTGTTCCCTTTCAGAGCAGGACCAGCCTTCAGGAACTCTTGATACCAACAGTCTCCTCTAGCCCCAAGATTAAAGCCACCCTCTATGGCAAATTGCAGTGATATCTAGCTTTGCTAGAAGCAAAAGACTATATGGTAAATTGAGTCCAACAGAAGTTAATTCCTGTTCACCCCCTCCTCACTTTCTCATCCTGTTATCTGATTTTTCTCTCTTCCTCTAGATTTGGAAATGGTTGTAGCCATAAAAAGATCTTTTCCTTTTTTAAAAGAAATATTTATTTTTAACATTCATTTTAAAAAAATGTTGAATTCTAAATTCTTTCCTTCCCCCCACCGATTGAAAAAGCAAGTGATATGGTATGTTATGCATGTGAAATCATGCAGAACATATTCACCTATTAGCCATGTTGCAAAAATCATAAAAAGCAAGAAAAATAAAGTGAAAAAATTATACTTCAATTTGCACTCAGGATTCATCCGTTCTCTCTCTGGAGGTGGAGAGCATTTTTCATCATGAGTCATCTTTCCTTTTCATGATATATTTTCATTTCAAGAGATTGGTTTGGGGCTACAAATTATCAATTTGGTGCTAACAACTTAAAAGTAAATTGTGATAACCTTTCACCAATTCAATTAATATGACTGATTTGTTTTAATAGTTGTTAACTGAGATCTGTCAGGATAAAATATATCAGTAAGAATTAGTTTAGTATTTTTTAATGATAATATTGGATGTCCTGATATATATTTCATGCATTGGAAGATTAATAAATTGGTTAGCAAATTTCCCTCCTCCCCTTTCTCCCCCAGCTATTTAAGGATCAATTGTCTTTAGATGGGTTTTTTTATATGCCCAAATCAGTAAAAGCCTTATTACGGATTACTACCAAGAAGATTTCATAACACATCTTTCTTTTCTTTTCCTTTTTTAAATTTCATGAGCTTTTACAAAGTGGGAAATGATCAGACACCATGTTGCATGGCAATTGGTGTCTTGATTGCCTTTAGTTCATTTGCATTTTGAAAAAAATGAAAGATCTTCTGAAACTCCCCAAAATTTCAAATTGCTATGCACATGGAGGAGTTATGAATGGGAGGAGAGGTCCAGATTTTCTAACATCTTCTTTCTCTGTGCATATCATTTTCCCTATCCCAATTTTCTTAATCTCTTACTTAGGGAAAAAAAGGGGGGGTGTAGAAATCATGATTAATAAAAGGTCACTTGAGAGCACATGTTATCTTACTTTTCTATTTATTCCCAGCACTTAGCACAGTCCTTTATACATAGTAATGCTTAATAATTGCTTTTTTATTCATTCATTCATTTTCATGTTTAAATCTATAGTCACTAGTTTTGGTGTATGTTCAAATTCACTAAATCCCGTCAAAGTTTTGGCCATTTCTGGCACTATGATAGCCAGTCTGTTGGTCAAACAGCACACTGTTGTCTGTCATGCTGTCTTTTTATTTTCTTTGCATGATAGAATGTCACCAATCAGTCTTTCACCTCTAATCTATCTTTATGACTTAAATGCTGGTTTGCCTTCCTTACGCTTTAGAGTATAAGCTCCTAATCTACCCTTTCTTAATGTATTTTGTTGGGGTTAGTTGAAACTGCTTAGTACTGGTGCTTAAGAGTACTGGTGCTTTCTGAGGGAAAGGAGGAAAAAGGAGATGGACTGGTTGTGTGTTGAGAGTGAGAGATAACCAGTGCTCCACTGGCATCCACAATGGCGACAGAAATTACTAGAGACCTTCAATATTTTGGGGGTGGGGTGGGGGAAGCTGTGGAAAAACTATGGAAGTACATGGAAGGGTTCTGCACAATGGCCAGGTATGAAGGAGTTGCAATTTGCATCATTGGAAGGAGCATCCATATTGTTGGAATCACCCTTCCATGTTACCATTTGAGTATTCAATATGGAGGGGAAACAGACTCCATGAACAAGCCACTCCCCAAACCTAATCCTCTCTAAAACTTCCCTACTGAAGTCAAGCGCGTTATTATTCTTCTAGCCCTCAAACTGATGACCATGGTGTCCACCTTACTTTGGACATCTCTCAGTTCCTTCTATCTTCTGTCCCCACATAGCATTGATGGTCTTGAATAATTCCTTTTTCAGTCATAAGTCTCTGATGATATGCTTTCTTCCAGTTGTCCATCAGTCAGTCTGCAAATATTTGTTACACACAATATCTATGTGCCAGACACTTTGCTAAATACTAAGAATACAAAGAAAGGTAAAAAGAGTCCCTGCTTCCAGGGAGCTCCCAGAATAGGAAATAGGAGACAGAATGCAAAAAACTATCTACATACTTGTTGAATAGTTCACATAAGTCTAATTTTTAAAGATTTTTTTTTTAACCCAGAAGCCATCTGAGTGAGATACATAAGGATGAGGCATCTACTTTTTGTTCTATTTTGCTGGGGACATTTTAAATCTCTGGGGCGGAAAGTGTTGCTCACCATAGGTCAGGTAGCAGGAGGACAGTTTTGCAAACCCCCACAAAATCCACCTAATTAGCAATTAGCTGAGTGGGAGGAATCTAATGAGAAATCTCTGCTTAATTCAAGCTTCCCTAGTATGACCCTCATTCAGAGAAACAACAGAATTTATGCCTGCTTGAGCTTTAGAAAGAAGAAAGTCTAAAGCAAACAGAGGAGGCTTATCACTGAAATAGCAGCTTTCTAACTAATCTGAGCTCCTCCTCCAAGACCAGCCCGCCATAGAGATAAGAGAAGGACCCAGTTGCCTCAACAGGTCACTTTCTAGTAGAGAAGGAGGGTTGTTCCTGCTAATTGGTTGACATCCTATAAGAACAACACATTCTGAAGATAATGGATATGAAAAGTAGTAGCAGGACCTAGGCCATAGGCGGCCCCTGGGCTGGGAGGACCTGGGTTCAAGTTGTGCCTTTGACACATACTAGCTGTACGAACAGTCCTCTGGGCAGGGCAGAGCAGAACAGATGCTAATTTGCATTGTTAAAAGGAGTGGTGTGGAAGGAGATTGAGACTTTGGAGAAGAGGGAGGGGACAGTGGAATCTCCCTAAGGGCCAGGATTGACTTATTCGTTGCTCCTTATCAATGTAATTAAGGCTCCCAGATTTGCAGAGGGTCCCCCTTCCCTCTCTTAACCTGGAACACAGCCCCTCTTAATTTCAATTCAGTAAACATTATTTAAGTGCCTACTAGGTGCTGAGCACTGTGCTGGGGTGACACATCAGAAAAAGGACAATCCCTGCCCTCCAGGGGTACCAGGGGGCACCAGGGGCTACGAGGCTCTGGAGCATTGCATTCCTTGTCGTTCAAACCCAGCAGAGCTGCAGATGGAAAGTGGAGGGTGAGCTGGAGAGTGCAGGCCCAGCTGTGTGTGGGGGAAAACTTTGGGAGGGGGGTAGTGCTCCCCGCTCCAGCCCTCCAGTCTGAGGGCGTTGGGAAGGTGCGAACGTCCAGAGCCGAGCTGAGTGGGATGAGATGTCTCAGGTGGTCCAGTTGTCTTGGGAGGGGTCTCCTGTTCCTGTGAGATCAAGCCAAGCTGAGCTGGGTCCTGCCGAACTCAGACCAAGAGCCAGCTCCCACGTTGTGGCTTTCCTGATCCCCTAAATGACTGCGTTGTCCCCCTTCAGTTACCATCATTATCAGTGCTTACTTTTCTAAGTGTCCAGAGAAGCCAATGCTTTGGGCAGCTCTCAGAGACTGAAAGTGCTGACTTGTGTTGGTGGAAGGTGTTTCTTATGCCAGTGGACAGGTCCAGGCCTTCTCCCTAGCCCCAAGAGAACGTAAGCTCCTGGTTTATTTTTACATCCCCAGGACCTGGCACATAGTAGATCCTTATTAAATGCTTGTTGAAAAACTGATGGGACTGCTTTGTTTCCTGTCTTTTTCTAAATTTATTTTTCTTTATTTCTCTTTCTACTTCCCTTTTTTTTCCTTTTTTCTTTTTTTTCTCCTCTTCTTTCTTTTTTCTTTCTTTCTCCCTCCCTTCTTTCTTTCATTCTTCCTTCCTTTATTCCTTCTTTCCTTCCTTCCTATCTTTTTTTTCTTTCATGTATTTTCTTCCCCAGTGCCCAGTACAGTGCCATATGCAAAGCCAGGGGCTTCCATAATATTTATAGAATTGAATTGAGTTAAATTTCCTTGCTTTCCCTTACCCTCAACCTCTCTTCTGCAAAATGGGGGAAACAATACTTGCTACATTGCAGCATGGTTTTATGGACAAAGGGCTGGCCTTGGGCATGGGAAGTCCCAGGTTGGATCTTGTCTCTGACATAGACAAGCATTGTGGTCATGGCACACTTTGCTCTTCATTGCCGCAGACAACACTAGAAATTCCAGGAGGGTTGCTGACCTACAGAAGTGGAAGGAGTTTCTATACCAGGAATTAGACACACAGATGAAATCATTGGTCAAAACCAAAAAAGACTTTGAACACCTACCTCGCTTCTTTGGTGAGAAATGTTCCTTACAAACCTTAAAGCAATATAGAAATGCAATTTATTATTTGAAAACATGAGAGTAGCAACTATTTTTAAGATAATATAATTACTATAATGATTTATTATGTCTTATTTGGTCCTGACCTGTGATTTCCACCATGTGTCCCTGACTGGTATGTAAGTTTCCTCCTTGCTTCTGTTCTGTAACTTAATCTTGGAGAATTTTCTGGGGCATTGAGTCAAATACTCTGCATGTATCAGCAGGATTTGAAACCAGGTCTTTAATAAATCAAACTGGCATTTATTTAGTTCTTGCCATGTGTCAGGCACTGTGCTCGGGGCTGGGGATGTAACACAAAGAACTGAGTAATCTCTACCCTTGAGGAGTTAACATTCTCACAGGGAAGACAAGGATATGTGAAAGTACATGCAAAATAAAGATAATTAATATTAATAAATGCCAGGATGTTGGACAGAGACCAGTAGCAGTTGGTGAGATCAGGAAAGATTTCAAGCATGGGGTAAAGCCTCAGCTGCATCGTGGAGGACCACGATGTGGGATTCTGAGGTGGTGGTATGTATGCAGCGTATCACGGGCGTAGGGGTCATCCAGTGCCAAGGCACCACACAAGAAGGTGATTGGGATCACAAAGCAGGGGAATGTGAGGAACATGCAAGTCTAGAAAGACCGGCTAGGCGTCTTCCTGATGCCTGTGCTGGCTTTCTACCAACTATGCTGTGATGCTTCTCAGAATTCATTATAATATTTCTATCTGTGTGCCTCCCATAATCAGGTGAATGACTTATTTAGTTGTGCTGTGGATGTGGAATGCATTGGGTTGGGAAATACCGTTGACTCAGGGCCCTAAAATCTAAACCCAAGACCCGGACACTGGGAACTTGAGAAAAGGCTTTGTTTTCCATAGGCTTGGCCACAAGAGCAGCCAAGACAGTGGAGGAAAGAGAGTGTTTTTTGCCAAACTCTCTCAACATACTCCTCTAAACAACTTTGAAAACACATCGTACTAAGTTTCAAGCAAGATAACCAGCAAGAAGTTACAGTGACTCATTATTCTAGTTGTACTCAGTTTAGGAAGATAGAAAGAGAGGTCTGGAGACACTGAGGTGGGGGTTGGCTGGGGGCATGGCAGGGCAAAAGTGGTACCACCTTGGGGCCTTTGAGGCAGTGGTGACAGCAACAGTAGCAGCTGCAGAGGCACCCACGGATAGTAAGGGGATTGAACAGCTGGTCAGAAAAAGATTATGGGGGACCTCTATGCTAGACCTGGGCACAGGATCACCATTTGGCAACTTCATTACACAGTTCCAGGGCAGAGAGGAGTGGTTGTGGTCATGAGGGAGCAGGGGCCCTGTCTGGGTAAAGACCCCAGTGTAGACTTGGAGGGCAGTGACCAGATTTTTCCATGGATCACACTGCCTTGGAAGAACTGGCTTGTAAGTCCCCAGACCTAGTTGAGAAAACAGTAGGACATAAAAATCAGAAGATGAGACCAGACATCCCATTGCCTCTCAAGGTGAACAGAGTCCAACTCTAAAATAAAGTCCAAAGTCAAGAAATAAGCTGGAAAAATAAACAAACAACCACAAAAAAGAACCTAACTTTAAAATTCTACTGCAGTGACAGAGAAGATCAGGATACAAACTCAGAAGAAGACAACACCGTGAAAAGATCTACAAGCAAAGGCTCAAAGAAATATGCAGATTAGACACAAGCCCAACAAGAATTCCTAGAAAAGTTAGAGAGTTTTTTAAGAGTGAAAAATGATTTTAAAAATCAAATAAGAACAGTAGGGGAAAATGGGAAAGGAAATGAGAGCAATGCAAGAAAAATATGAAAAAAAAATTAATAGCTTGGTATAAGAGGCACAAAAAAATTCTGAAGAAAATAACTCCTTAAAAATTAGAATTGGTCAAATGAAAACCAACAACTCCATGAGACATCCAGGGGATAGTAACATAGCAACTAAAAGGGGGTAATTTTCAAATACTCAATTAAAAATGACATAGGGGTAACCTTTGAGGATTAAAATAAAAACCCACAAATTTGTGGAAATCTGATAAATTTTAAAATGCTTTTTCTTTCTCTGTGGGTAGAATAAAAAAGTCTTAAATTTTCTATAGTGTTTTTTAGAACCTAGGTAAGAGTAGGTGTGTTAACAGTCCCCACTTTCATTCATGCCTTTGAGTTCCCTGGCAATGGTGGCTTTCACTCAAATCCTCGGGGGTTTAGATTAGTCTGGATGTTCCACTCTCATTAACTGTAACGGGAGTGACTGTACACTTTTCCTTCCCCAGCATACAGCATTGAAAAATGACCCTCTCACACCCTTTTAGTGTCTTTTTCTTTGAACTAATTTTTATGGATTTTTTTGGAAAGTGAAAACATTTTAATGAAATCCTCAGGGCAAGAAGATGGCCTACCATGGAGGAGTAAGCTGCAGATATGTGTATTGTATCCCCAGACAGATAAATGCTGGGAATTTCTACCCATGTGGTAGCTTTCCTCTTGGCTTACATAGCTTACATTTCCTAGCATAAAATAAATAATTGGGCATTTCTGCATCTTTCCTCAAGCTAGCCTCACTCAGAGCTCTGTGGTAGACACCCATTAACTTAACCAATGTCAAGGTGTATAAACTGACTTGAAAAGAAAAGAAAAAAAAGTTTAAATTAGTTAAGACAACTGAATAATTTGGGGGGAAATATTTTTAAAGTGATTTGATTTATAGAATTCTATGTGGTGTTTTTTTTTAATTCCAAAGTACCTTCTGAATCATGAAAGAAGGACAAAATTAACTGCAATGACTTCCTAATGTCGAATACATCACATCCTAATTCAAATCCTTTGTAATTCCATAATAACATGTATGATAGGATATAGCCTCTTTGAGAATCAGGCTTTATATTTATATCCCTAACCTCTGGCACATAGTAGGTGCTTTAATATCTTCTGCTCTTTCTCTGCTCCCCTGCTGTTCTGTGAAACATGCTTCTCATTGTTGCACTGGCTGCCTGCCCATTGCCACCCCCTCAATGTCTATAGTACCCTCTCTCCTCACTTCTAGTGTTTAGGTGAGATGGTTTAGTTTGAATGGCTCAGAAGGTTTCCTTGGCTATTGGGCCCCGTTCCCTGAAGACGGATGAACAACAAAGTGTTTTTTCTATGACCTTAGCATAGGACAGCGAACAACATGTTGAATTTAGAGTCTGAGGGTCTGAGTTTGCCATCATAGCTCTAGAACTTACTTGCCCATTGGACTTTGGGCAAATTACCTCACTTTTCTGGGCCTCCATGTCCCTATATGAAAATGAGAGGGTTGAACTAGATGAACTCATAGGCCCCTCCCAGCTCTAAATCTCTAGGCCAATGATCATGTAACTGGGACTCCAGTGACCATGCAGAAGGGAAGCAGAAACAAAAAAAAGGTGAGTTTTTGTGGGGTCAATATCAGCAAGAAACCATAGAAATAAAGTTAGGGTGTACTGGAAGGAGCCTTGGTCTTTGAGCCTGAAGATCTGAGTTCAAATCCTGCTTCTGGCAGCCATGACTGTTGCCCAGTCACTTGCCTTCCTAAGGCCTCAGTGAAGTGGGGACAGTAATACTTAGACCAATTACCTCACAGGGAAAGTGCTTATCTGTGTATTTGCCATTGTTAATCTAATGAGGTTTAGATCCAAAAAAAATGAATGAACACATGAATAAAATTGGGTTTAATGAGAGTCATGTGAAGTGTAGGACAAACTGAATCCCCAAAGAGTCTATACAACAAATTTCCCCAGAACAAACCCTTACTTTTGCCTCGGGGTTCCTCCTGAGAAAACTTTGCTTAGTCCTAGACATGCAATTAATTGTGTCATTTTATGAGGGCAGGCCTTTGTCTACCCTGGGCTTGAACTGAGTTCCCATGGTGCTGTACTGTTCTCTGGTTCCTCTTTTAGAGAAAGGAAGGAAGGAAGGAAGGAAGGGAAGGAAGGAGGGAGGAAGGAAGGAAAGAAGGGAGGAAGGAAGGAAGGAAAGGAGGGAGGGAGGAAGGAAGGAAAGAAGGGAGGAAGAAAGGGAGGGAGGGAGGGAGGAAGGAAAAAAGGGATGGAGGAAAGAAGGAATGAAGTAAGGAAGGAAGAAAAGAAGGAAGGAAGGAAGAAAGGAAGGAAAAGAGAGAGGGAAGGAGGGAGGAAGGAAGGAAAGAAGGGAAGAAGAAAGGGAGGGAGGAAGAAAAGAAGGAAGGAAGGAAGAAAAGAAGGAAAAGAGAGAGGGAGGAAGGAAGGAAAAAAGGGATGGAAGAAAGAAGGAATGAAAGAAAAAAGGAAGAAAGAAAGAAAGGAAGGAAGGAAGGAAGGAAAGTACTGGTCTTTGAATGGCTTGACAGCATCACAACCTCCTGGCATGTTTTTTATCCAGCAGTACAGGAGAAAAAAAAGAACAAAAGCTCAGTCGGTGTGGCTTTGAGCTTGAAAAGGTTGGGGACACATTATGTTGCTGCCCATCTCCTTTGGGGTTGGGATCCCAATTATTTCTTCCCTGCTCAGTTCCAGGCATTTCAGAGTCTTTCTACCAGCCCTCTAATTCAATTCCCAATTTATCTGGGCTTCTGTTAGAACTGTATAGCATGAGGTTATAATTGTGCCTTCATACTCAAGTGATCCCCCTCATTGTTGCAGCTTTTAAAACTCCTAATTCCCTATGGAGGGGGGAAAGAAGGCCATTTGTCTCAGTTGCTTTATGTCAGTTATTCAGTTAATTAACCAAGTGAATATTTATTAAATGCCTACCAGGTACAAGGCACTGCACTGGAGACCAGAGATAAAAAGAAAACAATAATAATCCTAGATATTGCTTGCCCTCAGGGAGTTTACATTTTATTAGTCTTGGCGGGAGACACATCACGTATACAGAGAAGCAAAGGATATACATAATAATTGAAAATAATTTCAGAGAAAGAGTTAACATCCAGGTTTGAGGAAGGAGACAAAGACTCTGAAAAGGCCCCGTGGAGGACGTATCTTCAAAGAAGCTCGGAATGCTAAAAGGTGGAGGTGAAGAGGGGTTTCTGTTCCAGTCATCGGGAGACCACATGTGCCTAGGCACAAAGGTCTTTCTGCAAAGACGAAATGTCGTGAATGAGGAACAGCTTCCAGTTTGGTTTGACCAGAATAGGGAACGTATCTTGGAAAGTCATAGGAAATAAGTTTAGAAAGGTAGGTGGGGATCAGATTGTGGAAAGCCTTAAGCCCTATCTATTTGACACAAGGTAAGTGGGAGCCACTGAAGTTTTTTGAGTCAGGGTCAAATCTGTGCTTCAGGAATTTTATTTTTAAGAGGGCCATATTTGTTTGGTTCTTTCTCTATCATCTTCCCTAAACTCCAAGTCAGTCTTCTGATTCCATTTTCCCCAGCAGAACAAATGAGTGTCCTTTCCTGAAGGAGGTAGAGTAGTTTTATGTGTGTATGTGTGTGGAGAGAAAGAGAGAGACAGAGACAGAGACAGAGAGAGAGAGTCCATTTGGTTGGATATAACTTGAATAATCTGGCACAAAGAGTAGTTAATATTAAGGGCGGTCTCCACTGGGATAGACACACACACACACACACACACACACACACATACACATTATATACATGTGTAATGTATTCCAGACTCACTTTCCTTTTTATTTATATTCAGATGGCAAGGTTTAAGTCTATAAAAATGTCTACTTTTCTTTATCTTTGATTAACAAGTGTGCGATAGATAGAGTGCTGAACCTGCAGTCTAGTATACCTAAGCTGTAGTCTAGCCCCAGATGTTTCTTAGCTGTGTGACCCCAGGCAAGTCGCTTAACCTCTTTGTGCCTCAGTTTCCTCATCTGTAAAATGAGGATAATAATAGTACCTATCCTCCCAAGGTTTTTGTGAGGATAGAATGAGATTATATTTGTAAACTGCTTGGTAAACCTGAAGGCACTATAGAAATACTAGCTATTAGTCATTAAATTATTAAATCTATAAATATGCTTATGTGACTATTAGCTCCACCCTGAATTCTCCAGATCGGAATCACGTATTGCAGAGC
Source organism: Vombatus ursinus (assembly GCF_900497805.2). NCBI lineage: Eukaryota > Metazoa > Chordata > Mammalia > Diprotodontia > Vombatidae > Vombatus > Vombatus ursinus. The sequence continues at coordinate 6,020,372 of NW_020954551.1, read as the reverse complement.
TGGAAGGCACACCAGAGATGAGTTCTTCCAGCCCATGCCTGAACAGTAATCGCTTCAGTGATATCCCAGCCTCCCAAGCTGCCCCTTTCTACTTGTGGGTGTCAAGAGTTGTTATGAAGTTTTTCTTTACCTTGACCTTTCTGCAATGTCCACCTTCTGGGGCCAAGAAGTATATGAATAATCCCTCATCCACATGGCAGAAATCCAAATACTTGAAGACAGCCACTATATCCTATAGCCGTCTCTCATTTTTTTTTTCTTCTTGGTTAAACATCCTCACTCACTCATTGCTTTAATCTAATTTTTTTTTAACCTAATCTCCAGTTTTTTCACCATCTTGATCACTCTTCCCTGAGCATTGTCCATTTTGCCAATGTTTTTCTTAAAGTAAAGCACTCAGATATGGGTCATGGGCACATCCAAGTATAGATAATGGTATATAAAATAATTTGGGTTGGGGGGAGGGCTAATATTTGGAAGTATGGGACAGACCCTGTCATGTACAAAGTGGTGTTTAAGCTGGGCTTTGAATCTTAAGAGACAGAAGTGAGGAAGGAATGCATTGTAGGCCTGGAGAAAAGGGACAGGAAGAAGAGATCAAATGCCATGTGCGAGAAAAGAAGGAAGGAAAGAAGGAAACCAGCATTAAATATTATCTCATTTTATCCTCACAACACTGGGAAGTAGGTGTTGATATTCCCATTTTACAGTTGGGGAGGCTGAGGCAAACAGACGTTTAGGGATTTCCCAGAGTTCTAGCTCTCCTAAGTGCCAGGTTTCAATTTAGGTCTTCTTGACCCGGGCCAGGAGCTCTACCCACTGTGACAACTAGCTGCCTTAACAGGAAGGAACAATAAGAAAACAAAAAATCAAAACAAAACAAAAGAAAAAGCTAGTTTAGCTGGACTGGAGAGTGTGTGAAGGGGGCATAATATACAAAAAGTCTAGAAATAGAAGTCTTAGCTATAAAATAAGAAGTTAAGTCTTGATACTGTTTATGAAATGGATTTCTGGGTGAATGGGATTTATTCCATTCATTCATTTTTAAAAACAATATGTTCTTTTAACTCTGTTTGCCTCAGTTTCCTTATCTTCACAATGAGCTGGAAAAGGAAATGGTAAACCACTGAAGTATCTTTGCCAAGAAAACCCCAGATGGAGTCAGGAAGAGTCAGACATGACTGAAATGACCAAACGACAAAGGTGGCTCAGTGGGTAGAGGGTTGGGCCTGGAGCCAGGAAGACTTGAGTTCAAATCTGGCCTTAGACACTAGCCTGGGTAAATCACTTCACACTGTTTGCCTCAGTTTCCTCATCTGTAAAATGATCTGCAGAAGGACATAGAAAACCGCTCCAGTATCTTTGCCAAGAAAACCCCAAATGGGGTCATGAGAAGTCAAACGTGACTGAAACAACTAAGCAATAATGCTTTAGTGATGTCACCAATGTTAGACATGAATACAACAGGAGAGGAGGTAACATTTTATTGGGGGAACACTATGTACACGTAAATTTTTAGAAGCTTATGCAAAGTAGATGCAAAATAAAATTACTTATAAGGGTCTGGGGGTGTGGATGCTTGTAAGTAGAGGAATCAAGAAAGGTACCCCGAAGGAGATGGCCCTGGAGCTTAGCTGTAAAGGAAGCCAGGGAGCCTAAGAGGTCGAGATGGGGTGGGAGCCCATTCCAGGTATGAGGAAAAAGCACAGACTGAGCTGGTAAATGGATTGTCCTAAAAGAGAGACAGCGAGTAAGCTAGGACGGTGGAAGATTTCACAGAGAAGTACCCTGAACACTTGGACTTTCCGTGTTCCCTGGTGGCACTTTGCTGTTTAAATCGAATCTTCCGGAGAAGATGTAACCTGCTTCCAGAATACAGCAGCACCCTGCTTAGTGTCAGAATGGGTCAAGCACATAGGAGGTTGTGAAAAATTCAGTGGCCTAGGCAGATGTAAAAAACAGAAAACGAAGCAGAGTTTAGGGAATTTAACTGAATTATGGTAGAAAAACTTATGGAAAAAAATTCACGTTTCTTGGGACTGCTCTGATAGTAATCTGAACAGAGTTTGTTACGCTGCAACCAGCTCTCTTCCTCTCCAAGCTGTCCTCCGCACAGCTGCTGAATTGGCATACAGAAGGTGTTTAATGAATGCTTGCTGGCTGACTGTCTTACTGAATTTTCATTCCTAAAATACGGATCTGACTGATCACTTCTCTATTCAACAATTATCAGTGGCTCCCCATTGCCTTTAGGATTAAAAATGAGGAGCTTTAGGCTGACATAGATGCCCTTCCTTAGGTTCCCACCTACCTTTCCAATCTTACTTCCTGTTACAGTTATCTCTTCCACATTGCATCTTTCCCCATCATGGTTTTTAATAATCATGGGTCAACATAAGAAATTAAATGGGAATTTTGGGGGAGTTTCGTGGAAGCCACAGATGACACACAGAAAAAGTTTAGAAACCCAGAAGCGCATAGAATATATGTATTATATTGTATAATATCAACATACTTTATCTGTTAATTACCATAGTAATTCAGACTTCTTCTCTGGTATGAAGAAAGGGCCAAGAATTTTGCATTGATTTTCCAGGTCACAGGGGTGCTATACCACTAACCTCCGTGATGTGGAAGGGATAACTGTACTTTCCTTGACTCATTCTCTATTCTGGTCACATTGGCCTGATAACTTCTCCATCTCCTACCACTGCACCTTTGCCTAGGCCGGTATCCATACCTAGAACACACTAACTCTCCAGCTGTACAAAATCCCTAGCTACATTGAAAGCACGGTGTGGGTGCAATCTACAATCTGATGCTTTCTTAGATCCAGGAATTAAATTACTTTGTTATACTTCATTTTTGTTTGTTTACTTCATGCATCGTGTATCCTCCTAGTACAATAGGTAGTTCAGTAATTGGAGTGCTGGGCCTTGAGTCAGGAAGACCTGGGTTCAAATCCACTCTCAGCCACTTACTGGCTATGTGACCCTGGACAAGTCACTTAGCTTCTATCTGCCTCAGTTTCTTCACATGTAAAATGGAGAACATAATAGCACCTACTTTCATGAAGATTAAAACACTTGGCAAACCTGAAACTGCTATGGAAAGGTTAGCTCAGGGACAGTGAACCTGTAGCCTCAAGGCCACACGTGGCCCTTTAGGTCCTCAAGTCTTCAAGTGCAGCCCTTGGCTTAGCTATTATGAGTAGTAAAAAAAAAAAAAAAAAAAAGTAGTAATGATAATAAAAGCTAACCTTTCCATAGCACTTTCAGGTTTGCAAAGCACTTTAGATATATTATCTCATTTCTCCCCATAAAAACTCTGTGAGATGGCTGCTATTTTTATCCCCACTTTACAGATGAGTAAACTGAGGCAAACATAGATAAGTGACGTGCCCAGTGGCGCGCAGATATTAGGTTCCTGAGGAAGGATTCAAGCTCAGGTTTTCCTGACTCCAAATCCTGGCTGTACCCACTGTACAATGTTCCATGAGGACAGGCGTCATTTCATGTTTGTCTTTGTTTCACTAATACCTAACTTGAAGATAGTAGATACTTAATAAGGATTTTTTAAATTAAATTATTGAAGGCAGGTCTTGGATTTGCCTCTGCTGCCCTAATTTTCCTGTACCTGTCCACTTAGGGTTCCACATCACTTTGTTCCTGCTAGTGGGTTACAGCACACATGACAAAACATAGAAACAAAACCCGATAATTATACATATAATAATTTAATGAAAGAAAGGAGAGAACACTAACAAGGAAAGGGATTGGGCAAAAGTGGTCCTGAAGTCACTACTCTGGGTGATGAGAGGCAGCTGGGAGTTACTGAAGATGCTTGGGAAGGGGGAGGTGACATTACTTTGGCAGGGGGCACAGGTGAACTGTGGATTTTCTATCCATAAGTTTGGAGGTGTAGATTATTATCACCCTCCTTTACCAATCTGGTTGCACAGTCCTATGTTTCATATACTTCTAGACTGATAATTAGTGCTTAGCACAGTGCCTGGCATCTAGTAGGCACTTAATAAATGTTTATTGACTGTTGAATGACAATCATTTTCTGGTAATTTTGAACTTGTTGTAGTTAGCAGATAAGAAAGTGACTTGGAAATCATATTTTCTGGATCATATTTTAAAATTATTTTCTACTATTAGAAAAAAACTGTGTACATAATTGCAAGCCTGTGACATTTTTAGGAGGATAATCAGACCCTTGATTCCTTTGAAAAAGAAATATGTCGCTGCCAGCAGCAATTGAAAATCATATATATGGAACACTCCAGATGAGTAAAAGACAGAAAAAAAAAAAAGAAGGGCCAAGGAAAAGTCATTTGAAGGTAAATTTGGAGACTTCAATGTGCGTAAAGAACTTGTATGAATTGGATACGTTGCTCAAGCTGTCATCTTTTACAATATCTAGGAAGAGAGGAAGCAATAAATTTGATGGCCTCGGGTGTCTATATGCACGTGTCAAAAGTGTCCGTGATAAACAAGGTCGACCAGATATTGCCACCGAAGGAGGCCTTTTTGACCTCAGAGAAATCCTTGTGGCTTAGCAAGCTTCTACCCAAGGACAAGATTCTAGCCGTGGAAGATTCTAGCCTTGCTTATTCATTGTAATAATGACAATAACACTTCAAGGTCAACAGCCCTGTGAAGTGGATGCTATTGTTAACTCTGTTTTGCAGGAACAGAGGCTGAGAAAGGGTGATTTGCTGTGGTCGTAGAGGTAGGAAGTGATTCGGATTTGGGTCTTCTCCGTTCCATGTCCAACACTCTATCCACTGAACCACCTAGCTAAAGGCAGAAGGAGGTGAGAGTAGCATTGTATATCTTAAAAAGAGGTGTATAAAGGAATCTAATTAAAGATAGAAGAAATTCAGGAACCAGAGAGGGGAAAGGATGGTGGTGAGCATGTAGGGGGCGATGAATGAAATGCTATTGTCACGGGGCTGTTTTGCAGACCTCCAAGATAGAAGGAGGTTGTAGACAGGAATCTATCACAAACCTTGTTGGGAGACACTGAACAGGCATAGTAACAATAAAGGACTCCAACTTTCTATACATCTTCAATACTCTTTGTTCCAAAAATCGAAGAACTGATAAATTCTTGACTTTCCTTAATGATAATTTAACTCTTCAAAAGGTAAAGGAAATGACAAGGTGAGCTACTTACTATTCTAGACCTGATTCTGAGGCTTAGGGAGAAACTAGAAAGAGACTTGATTAGAAACTTGGGAGTAAAGTGACTATTTATCTTAGAATAAATGATAGAGAAGTAGGAAAAAGACAAGCATAGTATGACAGGCGTGCTGGATTTTCTGAGTGTAGTCATCAGAGTACAGAGAATGCATAGGGAGGATCCCAAGGCTCAAAACCCCACATCCAGAGAGACTGAGTAGCACTAGGAGAAGGGGTACCATGGCAACAGGACTCTGAAGGTGGTGGCTTGGTGGTGGTGATGGTAGGGGTTGGCCAGGATATTGAGAGAAAGCATACCCCATCAGATATTGAATGCCCTGGGACAAAGTCTGGGTCTCTCTGTGCTGGTTAAAGCTTAATATGATGATTTGTCCATGATGTTGAAGGAGTCCTTTCTTCTAGTTTTCCTAATAATTAGTCCAGCTCTTTTCAGAGTTTCCAAAGAAGAAAGAAAGGAAGGGAAAAAAGAAGGAAGGAAAAAAGGAAGGAAGGAAAAAAGGAAGGAAGGAAGGACATATTTTACAAATATTATCTCGTGATCTTTGTAACAATTTTAGGAGGTAGGTGCTATTATTAGTCCAGTATTACAGCTGAGGAAATCGAGGCAGGTAGAGGTTAAGAGATGACATCATGAGTAAATATTGGAAGCCAGATTTGAGCTTGTCTTCTTTCCCCTAGGCCCAGCACTATATCCACTGTTCCATCTAGTTGCCTCTGAAGATCACCCAGGGCAGTATTCCCATATCTAAAATTACATTGCATAGGAAGAAATTAAAGCTTCTCCCACCAGCAGAAGCTCATGGTATCCAAAACCCAGCATGTAATCCTGAAGTGGCATATTTTATGTGATCTTCTGTAGTTTTACTTTTCTAAATTGTTGTAGAGAATATTAAGCTTATTCATAAACAAAGGCAATGCCAGCTTAGAGAATATTTTATGCAACATTATAAAGAGATTTGATAGAAGGTTACGATTAACTTCACCTTAGGAAATAACCAAAAAAGACCTTCAGGGAACTCGGGGTGAGACCCAGCTAAGTCGTATCTGTACAAGATCATTTGTGGGTAAAACTGGAAAGAGGACAGCAGATTAAGTGAAGAGGACAGGTGGTGCCCTCTTCTTATTAATGACAACAAATCACAATAATAATATTTTTAGAAGCACAAAATATTTTTTAAAGAGGAAAGCTTCTGATCAGTTGAGTAGATTGTAGTCAATAGGTAGAAGGGCATGGAAAGGAATCTCTTAGAATGAGAAAGCGTGGATGGATTGTGATCTTTTCACAATGGAGAGAGTGTCCATATGAAAAATAGTCTGCATAAGTGTTACTGAACTAAGTTAAATTCAGAACCCCTAATCATTCTTCAAATATCTAAGGCTGAATGAAAAGAAATCCCATTTTATGGAGGGAAAGATTTAATATTGAGGCTCAAGACTAATGATTTGCTCAGGATCCCAAGGGAAAGAATCAAAAACACTGGTTTCAAAATCTATAGCTGATGCTTCCTACCCAGGTGACCTTGAAGAAGTCAAATCAACTCCTCAGGCTTCATTTTCTTCTTCTGAAAAATGAGATAGTTGACTGGAAAGACTTGCATGAACTGATTCTGAATAAATGGAGCAGAACCAGTAGAACATTGTAACAGCCACATTGTGCGATGACCAACTTTGATAGACTTAGCTCTTCTCAACAATACAATGATCTAAGACAATTCCAAAAGACTCATGATGGAAAATACTATCCACATCCAAAGAAAGAACTATGGACTCTGAATGCAGAGTGAAGAATACTATTTTCTCCCTTTTTTTGTTTTTGTTTTTTCTTTCTCATTGTTTTCCCCTTTTGTTCAGATTCTTCTTTCACAACATGACTAATGTGGAAATACGTTTAATATGATTGTACATGTATAGATGTACTATATCAGATTGCATGCCACCTTGGGGAGGGGAGGGACGAGGAAAAATTAAGAACTCAAAATCTTATAAAAGTACATGTTGAAAACTAAAAATTAATTAATTGATTAGTTTTTTTAAAAAACGAGATGGTCAACCTACAGGGCCACTGAGGTCCCTTCCAACTCTACGTCTTATGATCCTAGAATGAAGTGTAAATCCTTCTTATTGGTACTCTTTCATGAACTAGACATTACCAAACATCGAAGCTGTCATCCATTTTTACTACTCTTCCTCTCTGTAATTCAATTCTTGTTGTCACAGTTTAAGAAAGACAGTGATAAACTGGAGAGGACGAGAAGGACAAGCCAGGTTGGTGAAGGGGTTTGAATCTGTTCCACTCATACCTGGATGTCTATGGAGAGAAATGAGGGGTATTTAGCCTAGGAAACACAGACTCCAATGAGATATGGTAACTGTCTTCAAATATTTGAAAGGCTGGCTGTGGAAGAGAGATTAGACATGTCCTGTTGTGGTCCCAGAGGGGTAGAAGCAGGAATAATGAATAATTGTACTAAATTTGAAACAATAAGCTACTATATCTACATTCCTGCCATGTGTACTGTATAGCCCCTCTGACCTATCAATGCATTTTTGGTTACTTGTAGTCACATAAAAACAAATACAGTGCCATTACTGTTTTCTGTAAATAGCCCTTTCATCAGACTGAATATCATGTGGGTGCTTTGGGGGCCCTGATTGCAAAAAATAGCGCTTACTATAGTAAGGTTCATGGCATTTCTGGAGTTGCCTGAAATGATGAGAAATAATCAATCTTGACTTTCCAAATGACCATTTCATATCGTCTGGCCACCTTTACAAAAGGCCAAGAATGAGTGACTTGAGCAAAAGAGCCCTGTTGGCCTCGATAGCAACGCCACCAAATTAAAGCTAATTAACATTAGAAGAAAAGGGGCTATAAGGGCATAATCATGGAAGGAGTGCTCTCTATGCTCTGCAGTGTCAGAAGATGGCAAAAATTTATGATGGGTTGTTATCAACATTGGGTAGGAAAACTAAACAGAATGTTTATAGAAGCTTCTAGAGATTTATTACGGCAGAGACATCAATTAAAAAAAATTAAACCAGAAGTAAATGCCTTCCCTGGCTATTGTTTCAATCCTTTATGGGACCATGACCTTGTCAGTAACCTTTTTGAACTTAGTAGATAGTTTTTAGGATTTCCTTGGCTCAAAATCTGTGGTCAATTTGTTAATGAGCTTCTCTGGATGGGTCCTTGGATGACAAACATATAGCTAACTGTGTTTGAAGCCTTTCTACTTGATTAAAGTGTGCCAAAATTTGTGTCCCACTGATGTAGCCTTTAAAAATTGAGCTTCCGATCTACACCATAGTGGGGCATCATAGAAGGACTCCAGTAGAGTCTCTTTATCATAGAAAGAGAGGGAAGAAGGGATGTCGAAAGATGGTGGCCTGGCATTGGGGAAAAAACAGCAACAACACATTTATTGAATACTTGTTAGGTGCCAAGGACCGGGATAAGAGTTGGGAATAAAAATTGAAGATTGAAAAAGTCGCTGTCCTGGAGGTGTTCTCATTCTAATTGAAAGAGACATAACATAAAGGATGGTTTATGTTCATGTTCAGTTCATGACAGATGGAAAGGCCAGGTAATTCTCTGTCAAGGAGGGTAACAGGGTAGAAGGTAAGGCCTCAAAGACCAAGAAGAACAATTGCAGGGAGTATTCTACCAAAAGGCCATAGATCCAAGATTTAGAATGGAACAGAGGTCTGGGATACCAACAACAGAGGAGGAGCTGTGGAGGGGAGCGGGGCTGGCATCCCGCTAATAATGTTCTGGACCTGCTGGAGCATGAGGGTTGGTTGGCAAAGCTAAGGTCCATGATTCCCCTCACTGAGAGCAGGTAATGCTATTTTTTTTTTTCATCCAGACACCAGGTGGACTGGGGCAGGCAAGAAGACCCTGGGTTCTCCACCCTTCCATCACACTCCCCCTCCCCCATGAGGTTGTTGAAGATTAACTGTCAGTCTTCAGGTGACCATTTATAAACCAAAAAGATAATTGAATCTCTTTTCACCATTTTTACCTGAGTGCCTTTGGGCCAAGCAACTATCTTCAGGCCTCAATTTTCTCTTCTGTTAAGTAGATTTGGACTAGATGACCTCTTTCAGCCCTAAAATTGTGATAATGTGAATAGGTAATTTACTAAGTTAAGGACAGACTTTTTCTCACAGCTTTTGGTGTATGTGATTTTTCTGTTCTCAGCTCAAGGTTGAGAGGCAAGGGCCAAAAATGTCTCTGAAAAGTGCCAAAGGCAGGAAGGCCAGGAATCTTCCTCCCACAAATAACTATCTGCCTCAGTTGGTTTCCCTATTGACCTGCTTAGAAGCTAAAGGCTGAATCTGATGCCCTCTTTTGTAATCATTGAGCCCAAGGGATCTGTTCTATGGACACAAAATCCAGAATTTTTATTTTTGGTCTTTTGTTTGAATGTGAAAGGATGTTGGTCCCCAAATATTAAAAAAAAAGTATGCATATATGTATATAAGTGCATATGTGTATATATGTCTGTATGTGTATATAATATAATTTATATGATAATATCTAAGAGAGAGAGGAGAGAGAGAGAGAATATGCTATGTTGTCTCAGTCCATCCATTACAGAGGTTTAGGGACTTTGGAGAGGTTTTCATTAAAGGGGAAATGCATGACTATCTTGGCCAATGATGCTTAAAGCAATAGGCCTTTATCATCACACATTTGAGCTCTGCCTGGAGAAAGATTGGGGTATAATGTAAGATAGCCTTGGAAAGAGGAAAACAAGGATACAATCTACCCAGAGTTCTGGGTACAGTTGCTACAGCAGCTGAAGGAAGAATAATCACTGATGGACTGGTGAGAGGCTGCCCTTGGATTTGGCGTTGCCAAGTTTTGCTAAACTATCACTTGGTCTGGTTAGTGAGGTCTCCTGGCTCTCTGATCTCCTTCACCCTAGATGATGCAGGTGAGGGTTGTGGGTTTTGTAGTGAGCAGGGGCTAGGGGCAGGAGGTCACTCAGGCTTGTGTGATTGCTTCCTCATTTATGCTTTCCCAATATTCATATTGAACCTAGATGATGCTGTCCTACCTGTGGACTTAATATCAATGATAAAAGGTGGGCACACATTTATAGGAACCTGGTGGGGAAGACCATGAGAGAAGAAAACTCATGTGCTCCAGGTAACTCACAGCTCTGGACTGTAGACTTCAATGTTTTTGGTCCTTTCAGTAATATTCAGAACAAACAAAGCTGCTTCTCTGCTCACTGCTTGGTTGTAGATCCTTACCACTGTGGGGCAAATGCCCTTCTCTTCTCTACTCGGCCAAAGCCTTTGAAAGTTCTTTCAATTAACCATCATCCTTCTAAGGGTTTTAAGAAAGTGTTAGCTCTTCATGTGTAAAGCAGTTGTCTTTAATCTGGAGAACTGCAAAGCTCAGGCCACCATGGCAACCTGAGGTGGCCCAGAAGGGCAATGGCCCCAGGATGGTCAGGACAGCTCTTAGCCGATGAAGTCAGTCCTTTCTCTGGCTAATCGATCATAGCTTGGTGGAAGCCTTCTCTCAGCCAACTGCCTCTGACCACAATGACTGTAAGAGAAGAGCATTTCAGACTCCTAGCTGTCTTCAGCTCTTGTCCTTACTGCTTCCTCTCCTGCTGCTGTTACCGCCATGCTGCTCAGTCCTTAAATGAGAGCATCCTGACTCCCAGGAACTCATCTTTTACTTCAAAAGTCACCGCTGCCCATCCTGTGCAGCATTTTGCCTGTCCTACCCAGGACGCCTGCTCAACGTACTGATGGAATTGTGACTTGCAAAGCCCTAGGAAATCACAGATCCTTCATGTATTCAATACTTTCAAGATTCCACATGGAGCAGTAATTAAGACTTCACTGCCGTCTTTGAATATTGAAGCTTTCTCAAGGAGGAATCTGGGTTGTATTAGTTAGTCACAGATGTAAAGCAGGTCGGAGTATTTGTACACATCTTTATCATTTTTATCATTCTGTAAATTTTTTTTTGCTGTTTTTCTTTTCCTTTTCTTTAAAGTCTAGACTTGTGATTTATAGGTGTGTGGGAACTCCCTGCTGTAAATATTCCCTCCACCTCTACAAATGCTCAACTCATCTGCCATTTATAAGCCAGTTGCTGGGGACACTAGAATATTAAGTGACCTGTCCATGATGGTACAGCTAATATATTTCTGAGGAAGGATTTGCACTCAGGTCTTCCCAACACTGAGGTTGGACCTGTAGCCACTATACCTCTCTAGAAATCTTTTAGCTCCAGAAATCGCCTTGTGTTGGCTGGTTTTGATTTGTTTTGTTTTTTGTTTGTTTGTTTGTTTTGCATTTTCTTATGCAGATGCATGTTGTTTACCCTGAAAAACTCTAAGCTCTCTGAGGGCTGAGACTGTTTTATTGTTGTCTGTGTATCTCCAGTGCCTAGCTTTTAGTGGGTGCCTAAAATGCTTGTTGAATGACTGATTTGAACAGAGGTAAAACTTCACAACATAATAATGGCCAGAAATTAAATTTGATATTTGTAAAGATGCCTCGTATAGCCCCTGCATGGGTTGATTTCATTGTGGAGCACAATTCAGGAATATAGTAACACTTAACTATTTAATGAATCTAGGCTTCATGCATTGGAATACAAATATTTGACCTTCCTGACAAAGATGGATGGATTGAGGCTGTCTTGCATGATATCATTAGATTGTCGAATAACATCATTATTCATGATTACCAAGAATTATTCAGGTGAAATGGCAAACCTAATGGAAAGCTGCTATTTGTGTATGGGCCGCAGTTTGACTGTCCTTGTCGATCCAACCCCTAGAAAGGAGTAAATGTAACATCCATGCACTCATTTCATTGCAGGGAATAATTAATAGCATAATTTAAACAAATGGAGCCAATTAAAATAAATATTTTATTAGGCCAGATCCTAGAGCATTCTTTTGGAAAGTTTGACTAAATCCCAATTCCATTCCCCATGTTTACTGATCTGTTAATGCTTATGTTTCAACTTGTAGCAAAGCTTCAGATGTGATTTTGGTGATTTAGGGATTTACTCAGGAAACATTTGCTAAGTCTTAACATTGTTGAGATAGATTACTCTTGAAGTCTGAAAATGAAGCTATGATGGGCTGGACCATGGAGAAACTTGGGTGGTGGAACTGGAGTCAGAAGAGCTGGGTTTAAATCCTCATTATTGTCCTGGCTCGGTGACTTTGTGCAGGTGTCTTCCCTTTACTGGGCCTGGGTTTCCTAATCCGTGCAATGAAAGGGTGGGGTGAGGGTGGGAATTGGACAACACTATCTCTAAGGCCTTCCCAGCTCAGAATTCATGATTAATTCCTTTCAATTCAATTCATCAGACATTAATTAGTCACCTACTATTGTGTGGGCCAAGTACTCTGCCACACAGTGGAGGTGTTCAGATCCTCCACTGGGATTGTGATCTCATTGATTTGGAAGTTCTTTTCCAAAATGATGCTGATTGTAACCTTTTTGTAACTGCTCTCCAGGGTAACTCTTGCCACATATTCCTCCTTTTCTGCTAACATCAAAAAGGTAGCAGTGGAATAGTCTTGGTGTCCAGCCCATCCTCCCTCACTCTTGTTGCATGGTCAACCCATAGTCTGTTCCTTCCACACAATCCCTTAATGCTAATAGCCTTTCCTTCTTCTTTCTTTGAACTTCCTGCTCATTTCTTCTATATAAGATGCATTTTTAATAAAACATTCTTGTAATCCCTGTCTTGATACAGAAGGACTCTGGAAACACAAAGACAAAAATAAATAGTTCCTACCCTCGGGGAACTTGTATTCTACTCAAGCTGTGTTTGAGTTGTTCAGATTTTTTCCCCTTCCTCCCCTTCCCCAAGGTCTAAAACAATGTGGGGGGGGGGGCAGCTAGGTGGTGCAGTGGATAGAGCACCGGCCCTGAAGTCAGGAACCTGAGTTCAAATCCGGTCTCAGACCAAACACTTGACACTTACTAGCTGTGTGACCCTGGGCAAGTCACTTAACCCCAATTGCCTAAAACAAAACAAAACAAAACAAAAACAAAACAAAACAAAACAAAAAAAAACAATGTGGGAGTGAGGAGGGCTCAGACTTCTCCCACCTTTAAGCACTATCTGTGTAACCTGAATTTGGCCTACATTCAAAGAAAAATGGAAAACTACCATGGTCTGCTGGAAAGGTAGCTAGACTTAGGATCAGAGGATTTGGGTTTAAAGTCCAATTCTACTCTGCTGTACTTGCTAACTGTGAAACCTTGGTTAAATTATTTCTTCTCCCTATGATTCTTCTTCTATAAACAAAGGGGTTGGACCAGAATCTCCCTAGCTTCAAAGTCTTCGATCCTCTAACCAGGCAGTCCTCAAACTTTGTGGTCTTAGGTCCCCTTTACACTCTTAAAAATTATTAATGGACTCCCTCTCCCAAAGAGCTTTTGTTCATATAGCGTGTATCTACTGATATTTACTGCATCATGAATTAAATTTTCTTAGTATTATTATGAAAATATTTTTTGACTCCACAGAGGTCCTGAAAGGGTTTTGGGGTCCCCCTAAGGATCTCCAGCCTACAGTTGGAGAACTATTGCTATAACCATTTCAACGTCTGAATAATGAGGATGCTAACTCATCAAATTTACTTTTGTGCCACTTTATTCCTCTTCAATTTCCTCATCTTATCTAGCAAACCAGGACACACAAACATTTATGTATACCTACGTGTGTGTATATACGCATATATGTGTGTATGTGTATATATGTATGTGTGTATATATGTATATATATTTGTCATGTGATGTGGGGTTAAGAAATGAGCTTGTGAATGGTGAGATTACTGTCAGCAATTGAATTAATATCAAAGAGGGCCTAGGACGCCATGTTTCTTTTCAAGAAGTCTGCTATTCTAGTATACAAACCTCTGTTTTAAGAAGGTCACACTTTGGACTTCATGATATTAATTTTAGATTAATTATTTTATAGTCAATTCCCAAATAACTTTTAAATACATATGAGGGGGAATATCTATTTGAAAAATGCAGAGAAATGTTAAGATTATAAAATGTAAGAAAAATGATATAACTGTATTATATAAATATATGCACATCTATGTTATCGATATAGATATATGTCTGTATATCATATGTATGTATATACACACATATTTCTGTTATCATTTTCACCAACTTTGATATTCAATGGATGTTTGTAGAAACAGTCCTTTGCCCATGAGGCCCTGTAGAAAGTGTATCAGTGAGGTGATATTTGTGTTCCTGGTAGTCACTGAAAGGGTCAAGGATAAATAGTTCTTCCAAGAAAAAATAGGAAAAAGTCTGTTATTCCAGTTAACACTTTCATTTAAATTAAATATTTTATATCATTCTGGAGAAAGACAGGAAACATATGGTAGTGGTTGGAGGCATAAAAGATCATGGATTTAAAAATCATCTGGTCCAAGATTCTTATTTTACAGATAAGGAAACTGAGGCCCAGAGGAGTTCAATAAGTGACACAGCTATTAAATAGGAGAATTAGGATTTACCACCTAGTCTTCTAATTCTAAACTTCATTGTCCTTCCATCACACAGTGCTGTTCCTACATTTTTCTTTGATTGCTAGAGCATAATATGAAATTTAAGCCTAATTCCTCTGATTTCATCCAGAGTTCTTTGTGTTTTATCGCACTGACTCCGAAAATCCTCCTAGTTTTGAGAAAAGCAATGATAATTCTTGACATGGACAAATACCTGCTTTATTTGAATTCTCTGGTAGGACCCAAATAACTTTCTTTGCTCAGACACTGATCTCATTTGACCTCTATGAGGTGTCTTAACTCTCCTCATTGACAAGTCATCAGCATTTCTTGTCTTCAGATATTCCTGGTAGTTGTCCAGCAAGGCTGGACAGTGTAAAAATGGATTGACAGTGTAAAAATGGAGGTTTCACGTGTTTTCTTTCCTCCATACATGGAGTTATAGCTTAACTTTCCCCAAAATTTAAAAAAAAATCCCAGCTCTTTTGACTCAAAGCCAATTGATGATTCCAGTTTTCTCTCCTTCCCTACTCCTCTCTAGTCAGGCTACTGCCAGAGTATCATCATCAGTTGTGGGTACCACAGCTTTGGAAGAACATTGCTACACTGGAGAGTATCCAAAAGAAAGGCAACTGGAGTAAAATGACCTTGAGTTCACACTACATGAGGAGGGCACAAGGCTGGAGATGAGAAGATTCAGGGAGGATGTGATAGGCATCTACAAGTATTTGAGGGAATGTTGTGTGGAAAAGTGATTCGTTTTTATAGGATCATCCTGGCTTCAAGTCCCAATTAAAATCTCACCTTCTACAGGAAGCCTTTCCCAACCCCTCTTAATTCTAGTGCCTTCCCTTTTGAAATTAATTCCTAATTATCTTGTATGTAGCTTGTTTGTACATATTTGTTTGCTTTCTACCCCATTAGACTGTGAGCTCCCTGAGGGCAGGGGCTGTCTTTTGCCCCCTTTTTGTATCGCCAGCACTTAGCACAATGCCTGGCACATCGTAGGCATTTAATAAATGTTTTTTGCCTGATTGACAAATTTCCTAACAAGTAAAATTTTCCAAACATGGAATGAGTTATCTCAGCATTTTTTCCCCCTCGCTAGAGACATCCAAGAGAAACCTGGGTCACCCATTGGTAGATACGTTGCTGTAACAGTGATTCCTTGGGGACCATGGGTTGGATTAGATGGCCACTGAGATCTTTTCCAACTCTTAATTTTTTTCATTCTGAGATTACATAAGGAAATCAAGACAAAGAAGAACTTGATTGAGAAAAGCAACTTCCACACACCAGAGGTTCATAGACTAGGAGCTAGAAAGGACCTTGGACAGCATCTTGTCCAAGACCATTTTGCAGATGGAGAAACCAAGACCCAAAGAGGTATTGTAACTTGCAGAAGATCCCATAGGAATATGTACCAGGGTCAGAAAGCAGTGGTGGCCCATTCATTCAGATAGAATAAATTTCCAAGGATGGTTAGTTCTCTAAACAGGGGTGTGGGGTTTATATGTGTATACAGCAATTGGGTGACACCAATTATCAAACCATAAAGCATCTTTTTCAGACCACATCCCTCTAGCTGCTTTTCTGCATTTGAAAACATTTTACATTTCCTCCATGTTTTCCTCTTAAAAGTTGTATGCAATACGTGATTAAATTTAATTTCAGCCAAAAGGCAGTATGAAAAACCTGAGGCTTTAATCAAAGACATTTCCCTTAAAATATGTCAACCAGTGGACTTGAAATGATTAGAGAACAACACCTTATCACTTAGGACACTTTGTCTCTCTGGTGTCAGCATTACAGAAAAAATGTTCTCTGAAGGGCAGTAGATTTGGAAGGAGAGGGTGCGTCGTGGTTATTATATGTGGCTTAATGGTGGAAAGTTCTTTATTGGAAAGGTAATCACAGAGAACCATCCACATGCCTGTACTTGTGCTCCAACTACAAAAACCCTTTTTTATATTCTAACACAGGCATTAAAACAAATACTATTAAAATGGAACATGCCATTCTATTTCTCTAGTTGTAAATTTCAAGGAAATCAATAACAGCGTAACAGAAAAAATTGGTCGCTACCTTTGGTGTCTCAGCATTAATGGAGAAAAGGCTTTCTTATCTCAAAGGAGCTGATGGTTATAAAATGAATTGTGTCTAAATACATGGCAAAAGATGATTAAAATATCATGGAGAACCAAAGCACTCCAGCTGTGGATATTCATTAAGCTGACCATTAATAACCCGTGATAAAAAGTAATATTACGGCATTCATAAATTCTGTATGCAGATTTTTATTAAGCTGGCATGTTATAAGAATTGATTCTCTGGCATCTCCTGGCTGTGACTATAGATAATTGTGTTTCATTCACATTTTTTTTCTATAATCCAAGAATTCTGAAGGACTGTTTCTAGCTAGTTATTATGTTTTTGTTTTAGATAGCAATTCTTTCAACCACTGTGCAATCAGGAAATATAATTACAGTGTTCAGTGTGAAATGCTCTAATGTTATGTCAGCATTTCCATTATAAGTCCTCTTTTTCCTCGGACTTATAACTTGGACAGAAAATTTTGCTCAGGTTTCTATGTACACTCTCTTTTGTCTTTTAGGTATTTTTTTTTTCTTGTTTAAGAATATTAAGAGAATCTGACTTGCCTGTTTTTTTAAGGCTGAAAATTTTCAATCCAATGTTTTAGTTATTTATTTTAAGGGCCTTTGATTTCATAAGTGAATCACTTTCATAATAAAAGGAAACCTTCATTAAGGACCAAACCTCTCAATGCTAAATACTGTGGTAGGTTCTGGGGATACGAAAATGAAATTGAAATATCTCTTGCCCTCTGGGAGATTACAATTGATATCAGAAAGCAGCATCTATATGGATAAGTTAGTACCGTATAAATTGAGGTGGGAGTGGTCACTAAGAATTTGGGACATCAGAATTCCTATAGAAGATGGTGCATGAGTTGAGCCTTCAAGAAAGCTGATATAATGATAGGAAGCTAAGAATAAAACATTCCTTAAGTCATTTTTATTGATCAGTTCTGAGGTCATAGAATCATAGATTTCTAACTGGAAGGGACCTGAGAGTCCATCGAATACAACCCTTTCATTTTAGAGCTGGCCCAGGCTATAAATTGACTTGCCTAGGGTCACACAACTAATGAACATCCTTCATACTCCCAGTCCAGCAATGCTTGATAATGGACCATTGTCAGAGATCCCATCCTAGGTTCCCTGGATCACATTAGCTTGCCAGGTTCTAATTCTTTCTTTTAGAACCTATCCAGAATCCCTTTAACTTTGGCCCCGGGGCTATAGCCCTAGTAACTATTTCCTAAGCTTTCCATGATTATATTGAACTAGCACATACTTGCACATAGTTGACATTTAATAAATATTGGTAAATTGAATGCAGGAAGATGCTAGAGTCAGCTCATATGGGCTTGTGGAAGTGGATTATTAAATTTTCAACATAAGAATTTGTACCTCAGAAATAGACAAAATACAAATCAAGCCTTGATTTATTGTTTTGTTGATTGTCTAGGCTTAAGAAAGTGATGGAGAAAATAATACTGCAGATTAAATTTACAAGTGTCATGCGTAATTCACACCCCACCCCACCCCAGTGTGTTAAGTTGTTTTTCAGTCTGTGTCCAACTTTTCGTGACTCCATTTGGGGTTTTGGCAGAGATACTGGAGTGGTTTGCCATTTCCTTCTCTAGCTCATTTTACTGATGAGGAAACTAAGGCGAACAGGGTTAAGTCACTTGCCCAGGGTCACACAGCTAGTAGGTGTCTGAGGGAAGAGGAGTCTTCCTGACTCCAGGCCAAAGCTCTATCTACTGTGCCAACTTGCTGCCACCCCAAGGCAGTTGCCAGCAAACCTCTGTCTGTACTTGGCAGCCTAAAGAACCTAATGGATCCCTTCTCGAAATAATGCTTTCAATTTATAAAATAAAATACACAGGATTACAAAGGAAGTCAATTATTTTAAAATAAAAATGTAGGGTTCCTTTTTTTTTTCGTCTAAATTCATGGACTCCCTGAATCTCTCTATGGAACCTTAGGGATCTATGGACCCCAAGTTAAGAACTCTATATTAGTTGAATTTATACTACACTGTAAGTTTCTTGGAAGTAGAATTCATTTCATTTATTACATTTGCATCCGTAGCACTCAGGACAATGACTGACACATAGTAGGTATTTCCTAAAGGCTTGTCTATTGATTTACACTATCCAATAAGTCAACCAGTCAATCAACAGAAATTTACAAAATGCCCATTCCATGCCAGGCACTACAAATACAAAGAGAAAATGAAAGATTCCCTGTAATAAAGGGCATATAAACATAGCTATATAGATATGTACAAAACACATTTACATATGTATTATACATAATAAAATTATGTAGAATTAAATAAATTATACACATTAAATGTGTTGTGTCCAAAATCCTATGCTAGAATGCAGATATGAAGGGAAGACAGTCCCTGCCCTCAGTGGGCTTATGTTCACAACATTATTTTAAATTTAAAATTTTCTGAGAAAGAATTGTTCTAAAACTCATTGTATTTTTTAATAGAGGGGACAAAAAAAGTATAGGCTACACTGGTTACCTTACCATATGGATTCCAAAAATACATGAGAAAAAATAAAATATTTTAAAATGTTGCCCAGAAATTTTCTCAGCTATAAAATTAAAATTAAATGACAAGTCGAACAGAAAATACCCAAAATAATTCCTCAGTCAGCTCAATTATGGTTTCCAACTGCTTATTCAGCAAGACTGAGCCTCCCTCCTGTTATTCTGATGTTCATTTTTACAAAGGTCCACATTTAAGCTAAAGAAGCTAAACCTTTCACTGGCTCTGTGGGTCTTCTCAGGGTTTGCTTTTCAGCATATCTTTATGGAATTCTTGCTCATGCCTAAACCTTATTGATTCAGAACTAGCCTTATAAAGATGATTGTGAAGAATGCCAAATTCATTAGCCTTTTTAATAGGAACTAGGAAGCACTGTCCAAATTTGACTGGCTTTGGCTGGAGCAATACTCTTGGTAATGGGTTTGAGTTGTTGCACCTGGATGGGGCTTTGAGATCTCATACATGTGAAAGGCAGGCAGAGAAATGATAGGCAAATAAAAATGGCTTGGCATCAAGAATTCAGTTATTATTTTTCTTCTTTACTATCTCTTGCCTACCAGGGAATGTGTTAAACTTTAGGCTTTCCATTACGTATTATAAAATCTGATGATAAAGTGTTTGGAATTTACGATAGACTTGTTTCTCTATGTTAGCAAGTTTGAAATAGCGGGGAGCCCCAAGAGCCCCAAGCACAATATAATAGAGAGGCAAGCTCAAAAAAAATTGCTGTCAGCCCATAGAACTGTATATAACCATGCCCATCAAATCCGAGCTCTGATGTTCATATTGCCCCAAACCATACAGAGTAATGGTGGTTGTAGCTTCCAACGGAGAAAGGCAAGAACTTCCCTTGGCCTCTGTCTCATTAGCATTTTCATCTGTGAATCTGAGGCTTTACTTTTTTTTTTCTTTTCTGGAATAATTTTGTTTTTTTTTTACATTTGAGAACACTCATTTTTCTGACCTTGAATAAGAACTTGTAAGTCATGGGATCAAAGATTTAGAGCTAGAAGAAACTCTAAAAATCATCTAGTCCAACCTTCTCATTTTACAGAAGAGGAAACAGAGGCCCAGGAAGATTTAAATGATTGGCACAGGTTGTTCTATAGATCCAGAGATTCAGAGGTCTAAGGGACCTTAGAAACGATTGAATCCAACCCTCTGATTTTTTGATGAGGAAACTGAGGCCCAGAGAGGTTAAGTCCCTTGCTAAGACTTCCTGTTTCATGTATACAACTAAGTCCCCAAAAGTGCAAATGATGAATCCCCATGTGTTGGAATCACAATATTTGGTGTTATAATTAAGTAAAATATAATTGGTTTCAGCCCAGTAAAAACATGTAGGACAAATTCAAATAATGCAACAACTTCAGGGGATTATGTGTAACATTGTATTGTTAATATAACGGCATTACTAATTAATACTATCAAATAATTATTAAAATAGCAATATTAATAATATATAGATTCATAATAATCTTTAATATTAAATACACACATTTGTGTGTAGTGTTTATACTCATGTATATGTATATATATGCACACATATATGCATTGTGTATCTATATCCCTATATTCACATATACACATCTGGCATGTTGTATATGTGTACTTACTTAAATGACGTAAATATTTAATCTTTGAAACCAAGAGGCTAGACAAAGATCCATGTAGTTGTATATATGTGTATGCATGTGCATGTATATGTACAATTTGCATTAATAGAATATGTGTATGCTAATGCAAATTGCAATATTTGTAGACTATATTCTGTTTCTGTTGTTGTTCAGTGGTTTTCAGTCATATCTTACTCTTCATGATCCCTTTTGGAGTTTCTTGGCAAAGATACTGGAGTGGTTTGCCATTTCCTTCTCCAGCTCATTTTAAGATGAGGAAACTGAGGCAAATGGGGTTAAGTGATTTGCCCAGGATCGCATGGCTATAGTAAGTGTTTGAGGCTAGATTTGAACTCAGGTCTTCCTAACTCCAGGTCTAGTGCCCTATCTACTGCACCACCTAGCTGCCCCTATATTCTATTCATATGTAATATATAATAGAATATGTTCTACTGACATAGCAATTTGTATCAGTGTATATCACCATACATATATTTGTGTACATATATGTGTGTATACATACATGCACATATATATTCTATTGGTCTTAGTTGTCAACTGCTCATCAATCTGTACTCTTAGAGATATCCTTGGGCACTGAGAGTTTAAATGATTTGTTGAAGGTCACAGGGCCATATGTGTCAGAGTTAGACTTGAACCATGCTCTTTATGACTCCAAAGGCAGCTCGCTGTCTGTCCAGGACCCCACACCAGTAATAATGATAAAAATAACAACAATGGAGAATTTTTTTTAGTACTTTTCATACATTTTCTCTTTTGTGCCTCAAAACAACACTGAGATAGGGATTGTACCTATTATTATCTCCTTTTAATAATTAAGGAAACTGAGGCTCAGAGAGATTAGTAACTTTTACCCATTTTGCCTGTTCTACACTGTCCTCCAGATTTATTTTTCATCTTTCCTGAACTCCAGTCAGAAGTTATCAATTGCCTGCTCAGTATATCCACCTTAAAATCTCAAACACAACAAGCTCGTTATCTTAGCTAACCATCTTCCCTTCCTCCAGACCTCCCTATTTCTGTTGGGGAACTGTGCTCCTGGGTACAAAGTTGGCAACTTCAGCATCATCCATGATTCCTCCCCCTCCTTCATGCCTCCCTTTTCAATCTTGTTAATGCTGCCTTGGCACCACGTCTCCCATCTATCTCTTTCTCTCTGCGTAGAGGGCCATTCCCCAAGGTTAAGCCCTCATCTGTTCTCCCTTGGATTATTATTATTGTCCATTTTTTATTCTCAAAGAGGACCGGTGACACTATGGGTAATGTCTTGACTTGAGCATGGATTGGATATTAGTGAGACAGAGCTGAGCAAAGTCATCAGCCTCACTCCCTCCTCCAGAGTCATCAAAGTCCAGTGGCAAGACAAAAGTCAAAACAACTGGCAATGGCTCAGGATTCAGTCCTTGGATTATTATAATTGCCTCTTAAGTGGATCTCTCTTCCATTCTCTGTCCCCTCCTATCCAGCCCTACTCAGAAACTTTCAGTGAAACCTGTTAAGCCTAGGCTGGCACTTTAATTCCCTCCACCATCTATGGAAGTGGGTGAGATTGCCAGTGGTAAGAGAGGAGAAGAGTAAACTTTGGCATTGAGTGTTGAGGCACATCTCAAGGAGCCCGGAAAGGTACAAGGAAAACTGAGATTTGAAGGTCACAGAGACTAAGGGAAGAGAGAGAACGCTAGGAGGTATATACAAGCTCCTTGAGAATAGGGCTATTTTTTTCCCATCTCTATGTGTCCAACACCTACTAGAATGCCTTACACACAGTAGATTGGTGGTGTCAAAAGTCAAATAGGAAAAAGGATCACTAAGCTTTACATAAGGATCCTTGGAGGCTGTATGTATATTTTTATTTATTTTGTTAAACATTTCCCAATTATATTTTAATTTGGTTCAAACTTTGGAATGTTGGAGGCAATGTTTGACATTTCTATCTATAGGGTAGATTGAAGCCTCCTGTTAATAGTAAACTCCTTGAAGGCAGGAACTCTCTCCTGCTTATCTTTTTATCCCAGTGCCCAGAGTAAAATAGGTGCTTAATATATGTTGAATTGAAATGTTGCAATAATCCTTGACATAATTGTAAATACTTCCTGATGTTGGGAGTTGATCACTGGGTTAATTAATTATTACATTAATATGGCATTAATACAAATAATTTACTTCTGTGGTGCTAGAAGGTTTGCAAAGCACTGTACTCACAGCATATCAGTCAAGGTACTTAACAAAAGTTCTATCATCTCATGTTCCAATTAAAGAACTTGAGGATGAGTGGTTAGGAGCCCAAGGGCACTCCAGTAAATGCCAGACCAGGGACTTGAACCTAGGTCTAATGGTCCCAAGAACATTGATACCATACTGATGGATACCATCCATTAGACCTCTGCTTTCTCTGGGATAATGAAGGAAGCATCAATGACAGCATTTCTCAAAAAAGCAAGGACCAAGATCCTTTCTGTAGAAAATGCATTTCTATTGTCCTCTCCATTTGTGGGTCAGCAGGTGGGATCCATAAACTCAGAGCCTTGACCACTGACTGGCTGGTGAAGAATAGATGAGGAAGGTGTGGCCGGTCCCTTTTCAGCTCCTGTTGACAATATTCAAGTGACATTTAGGAGAAAGGAAGCAAAATCGAAGACATCATTGACTGTGTGCTTTTCTCTCTCAAGGATCTGTGTGGTTTGTTGAAACAGCTTCTCCGGCATCCACCCTGAGTTGAAGTGATTTGCTTGCTTCTTGAATATTATTATTAATATTTAATGAACTAGCCATCAGAGCCTGCCCTTTGCTGACGTCAAGATCTTTAATCACCGGGGCTAGTTCTGGTGGAGGAGAAAACTTGTTTAAGGTTTGGTTTTATTGCTTCTCTACCCTGTCAGGACACTCTACGGAGACAATCCTCAGTTTTTTGGTAGAAGTTGGATGTTAAGTCACTTTGGGGGATTGTTGAAAAGGTAAGGCTAGTTTGTAGTATTGCAAAGTCACTGTAAGGACTATCGCTAGCTGACCTCCGGGCATGTTTCCCATCCATCCATCCTGGACATCTTGGGATATCTTGCTCCTTTCTTCCCCTTCTACCCCTTTCCCTGAGAATGGTCCAATTCATGCTGTTCTTGTTTCTAGCGAAGGCATGAGAATGGACTTGCTGTGGCTGCACCCACCATTTCAATGACTTTTGAAACCGAAACTCCCCTCCTTGGCACCATTCCCCTACAAGTGTAAAATTTGGAGGGCAGGGGCCATCTTTGTATCTCCATTCCCTGCCCAGCTTCCTGGCACATGATCGACTTTCCCCTGACCTACCTTCCCGTTTGTTGACATCATTTTCACTTTTTTAGGAATGAGTAAATGGGGATCCCTGTCCACTTATAGAATTGTAGAACTAGAGCTCGAATAGAGCCCTTCTAGACCAACCTTCTCATTTTACAAATGAGGAAACTGAGACCCAAGTAGGAGAAGTAACTTGTCCAAAGTCACACAGATGGGGAGAGGGAAGAAAAAAAGAAATGCACGTGATAACTTTATTTATCTTTACAAGGAATAGCAAGTTGTACATAACAGATTTGCAGTTTTGTGTGCAATCATTTTTATTATATAGTGTTATGGAAATGCTTGTTTTATTTCATAAATTAAAAATAAAATAAAAACAGCCCCTGCTTTCAAGGAGTTTGCATTCTAATTGGGAAGACAACAGGTAAATAGTACTGTACATACAAGATAGGCGTATTATATTATATACACACACATATACTATATAATATAATATATATATATGTATATATATATAAGTTAGAAATAATCAATAATGGGGTACCAGCATTCAGGAGGATCAAGAAAGGCTCTTTGTAGAAGATAGAATTTAGCGGGGACTTGAAGGAAGCCAGAGAACCTCAGAGGTGGAAGTGAGGAGAGAGAGAGAATTGCAGATATGGGGGACAGCCAGTGAAAATGCCTGGAGTCAGGAGGTGGATTGTATTGTCCAAAGAACAGCAAGGAGGTCAGTGCCTCTGGATCCCAGAGGGAGTGAGGCATAAAAAGACTGAAAAGGGTAGGAAGGGGACTAGATTACAAAGGACTTTGAAAGCCAAACAGAGGTGTTTATATTTGATCCTAGGGATGACAGAGAACCATTGAGATTTATTGGATGGAGGAGTGGGTGATATGGTCAGAGCTGTGATTTAGAAAGATCAGTTTGACAGCTAAGGGGAGGATGGATAGGAGCAGGGAGAGAGCTGAGGCAGAGAGATGAATCAGAAACAGCCATTTCAGTGGTATGGGTGTGAGGGGATGAGGGCCTGTACCAGGCTAATGGCTCTTTGAGATGAGAAAAGGGAGCATAAACGAGCAATGTTATGAAGGTAAAATGGATAGGATTTGGCAACAGATTAGATGTGCAGGCCGAGAGAGAGTGAAGAGTCGAAGATAACACTAAGGTTGTGGACCTGAGTGACTGGCAGGGTGGTGGATGATAGTAATAGAGAAGTCTGGACGTGGAAAGACTTTTGAGGGGAAAGATAATGAGTTCAGTTTCAAACAAAATGAGTTTAAGATATCTATGGGATGTTCAATTTGAGATGTCCAATAGGCAGCTGGAGTCCTGAGTTTGGAGGTTAGGAGAGAGCTTAGGGCTGGATAAGTAGATCTGAGAATCATCTATGTAGAGGTGGTAATAGAATCCCTGGGAGCTGATGAGATAACGAAGCAGAATAGTATAGAGGGAGAAAAGGAGAAGGCCCAGGATAGAATCCTGATCCTCTGACTTGAGAGCTGAAGTTCTTTTTGCTGTACTAGACCGTTAAAAAAAATCATAGGTGGCTTTCTCTTCCTAGTTTTTTTTTTTTGTCTCTTTTTATTACTTGTATTTTTCCAGGTCATTGTGTTTACCTGCCTTTCTTTTGTTTCTGTTATTTCTGGTGTTGGTGTCCTTCTGATTTTTACCTTTTCTTGGTGTCCATCTGTGATTCCTCTACAAGTTTTAGTCTGTTTCCATTGTCTTTACCTGGTATAATCTTTGATTTGTATGCCAAAGTATCAGAAGCACTTCATATATTTTTGAAGCCACAGGGAACATGTTTATAAAGATATGATTATTTTTTTAAGTTTATTTATTTTATTCTGAACTTAAGAAATAAAATAAGCATTTCTATGACATAGAATAGGGGAAAAAAGATGAATGTACATGAAACTGCAAATCTATTATGTATAACTTGCTGTTCCTTTTAAATATATAATGAAGTTATTGTGTAATTTTCTTTTGTTTCTCTTCTTTTTTCTTCCCTTTCCCTTACCCCACCCTAGAGATGGCTACCATTAGACACAAATGTGTGTATGTATATATATGTATATGTATATATATATGTAATATAATATATATGTAAAAGCATTCTATATATGAAGATATATGATTATTGAAAAATTCTTATGTCATTAATTTCTGAGTGAATTTAAAGTTCTTTGACATTGTCATTCTGTCCCAGATGTTGGCCAAGTCTTATAAAAGCACCAAAAGTTCCTGATGACTTCATGGCAGCATTTAGGAAAATGTTTGTCCCTTACTGCCCTGCGCCTCCCCCCCAATCAAGACCTGTTAGAGAGGTTTCAGTAATAATATTGAGGGAAGAGCCTTGAATTTAGAGGCAACAGAGAATCTTGGATATGAAAAAATCTGACAGCTGTTCACCATAATTTGTTACTCAGTTGTAAATGACTCTCCATGACCCCATTTGAGATTTTCTTGGCAAAGATACTGGAATAGTTTGCCGTTTCTTTCTCCAGCTCATTCTATAGATGAGAAAACCAAGGCAAACAGGGTGAAGTGACTTGCCCAGGGTCACACAGCTAGTAATCATCTGAGGCCAGATTTGAACATACGAAGATGAGTCTTCCTGACTCCAGGCCTGACATTGTATCTACTACATCACCTAGCAGCCCGATTCCCCATAATCCTTTGGGCAAATGACAGCCTCAGTGATCCTTGGTTTCCTCATCCACAAAATGGGGATAATAATAGGCTACCTCCCACACCTCTCACATTGTGAGAGAAATACTGAGTAAAACTCAAGATGCTTTGTAAATGCTAATTATTGTTATTGTCTCTCCCTATGATGAGGCCGCTTGTTTCTGACTAAAAAGATCTGCAGATCTTTTGGGGACAGTGTTGCATAACATTGCAGCTCACAAGTCAGTTAAGGGACAAAGACATGTTTACTTTCTTCCTCTGAGAATCAGTCATGTGGTCATACTTGCAGAGACAGACAAGTCTGAACCATGAGCAGTAAGTACATTATTTTCAAATCTCTGACTTTCCCAAAGGTCTCTCCAAGTCAAGTTCTTCTTGACAGCTTATTTCAGTTTAAGTGTTTCAGATTCTTGCTGTCTTGGCAGAATGAGAAAAGTTCCATGGAAAAGAACATAATTAATAGTGAGATTAGAAGTGATGAGTTGCACTTTGAACCTTGGAAACGAGGGTCCACATGGATGTGATCACAGTCCTATTGAAGCAATTTCAACTTAATTTTCTATGCTAACAAGGTAGTTTAACAATTTCCTATTAAAATTTAATATATATTTGATACAGTGGAGTCAATTCCCTTTATTGGCAGGAGGCTGCTCTGATATGCTATCCTTTAAGCGGCCATAAAAATAGGGTTATGAGGCTTAACCTTAGGTAAATCTTTCCATTGACCCCTTCTGTGATGACCTTTCCAGACTGCAATACCCCTTTCCAAGAGGAGAGGACCAGGCAAACAAAGTATTTTATGTTCTTACAACACAGGTTGTTTTGACTAGAAAAAGCAAATGTAACCTAAATTTAATGGGGATGGTTGCCAACTGGAGTCATTGACCAAGCCTCCAAGATACAACTCACGTGCTATCTCTTCCATCAAACATTTTCTGAAATCTCCACTCCATCCCCACAGTCTGAAGAAATCTTGTTCTTCTCTGGGGCGCCATAACAGGCCTTCTGTACCTCTTCCGGGGATTGCTCATGTTTTACATTGCTATAATTATTCATACCTTCATCTTTCCCATTCCCACTAGACTTTAAGATCTTTAAAGGCACAGACTTCCCTTTCAGTCTTCTATCACTCACAAGACCTGGAAATAGGTTGTGTGAATAGTTGGCACTCAGTAAGTGTTGGGATAACAGGTAGGCAAACTTATGTGGTTAAGAGAAAGGAAGGAAGGCTCTCAGGACTTGGGTGAACCTCTTGTGGTGAATTTTTGGGAGGGCATGGACAAGATTACATGGGATGGCAGGAATGGATGGCTTGTGATTGGAGAAGAAATTCCATAATTGATGAGATCATAGATGGATTTAAGCATTGAAAATAACTGGAAGGCATCTATTATCATATTCTGGATTATGCTATAATTCCAAGGGAAAGATCCTGGCATGCTTTTATAGTTAAGACCAACCAGATTTTTGTGACGTTGCCAAGTCAAATCAAATCAAGTCAAGTCAAGTGGCATTTATTAATCACTTACTATGTGCCAGGTACTGTGCTAAGTGTGGAAAGGGTGATACAAGGAAATCTCTCTCCTAATTCTCTCATTTGTATTCACTCAAAAAAAAAAACCAAAAATTGTCCCTGCCCTCAAAGACATCAATTGAATTTTATTGAATTGTTCTCAGCATGTCTTTATACTTATTGACACACTAGTCCGTGTGATTAGAATTAGAAGGGACCTCAGAAGCCATCTTGGGTAGTTAGATGGGAAAGGTAGGGGAAGGAAAGGAAACAAGAATGTATTAAATACCTACTTTGTGGTAGGCATTGTAATAAGCACTTTACAAACATTATCTCATTTGATCACTGTGCTAAGTGACACAGAGTACTGGGCTTGGAGTCCTAAAGATCCGAGTCAAAATCCTGCCTCACACCAGCTGCCTGACCTGGGCCAATCACTAAGCCTCACTCAGCCTCAGTCTCCCCATTTTTAAAATGAGGGAGTTGAACTCCATGACCTCTAAGCTCCCATCCAGTGCTAAATCTAGGATCCTAGTCCAATCTACCCAGTTTACAGAAGAGGAAACTGATACCCAAGGAAGTTGTGACTTGCTCAGGATCACACAGGTGGTAAGCATCTGTAACAAGATTTGAATCCAGGTCTTCAGACTCCAGAACCAGTTCGCTTGTTATTGCCCCAGATCTCCCATTTGAACAAAACCCAGTCAACCGATTTGTATGAGAGACCCAGTCACCGACTGGCTAAGTTACAGTTCTTGTCACGCAAGGGTTTGGGTAGGAGAAAAAAATGTATTCTTTATGAAATTTTGGTAAAACCCATTGACAAATGAATTCCAGGCTCCTGCCACCTGATTTAATAGAAGGAACTTGCTATATTAGTGACATGAGCGTAAGGAACTTTAGGAATTCAAACCCAAGAAATGGAATGCATAAAATAAAGAGAATGCAGAGAAATCTCTCCTATTTCCCTCACTTGTATTCCTTCTGTGTTACACCTTTTTCCCCCCAACTTTGCATTATTTTCATAGTTGTTGTCATAAACATTCTGACTGCTAAAAATGCACTCCAAAAAAAACAATAGGAAAGGAAAGCAACACATTCCACCTTCTGTCGAACATGGAAATTGGGCTTCTTCCTTAGAAGAGAGCAAACTCCCTTAAAAAAAAAAAAACTATGTGATCTGCTTAGTTCCACATTTTAAAAGGGAAAAATATGATAAGCAACCAGTTTTGAACATCTTGTCTCCAGAAGACATCCCTGGCTATACGCAGCTTTGTAGCTTGGTCTCCAGCAGAATGTCATGGGGAAAATGTTGCTTTTGGACTCAGGAACTTCTGCTACTTACTGCCTGGGTGACCTTGGGTAAGTAACCTAACCTCCTGCAGCTTGTTTCCTCATTTGTAAAATGAGGTGATTGGACCAGATAGTCTCTAAAAATCCTTCCATCTCTAGATCTGTGATCCTGTGATGATCATTCATAGAATCATTACATTTCAGAGTTGGAAAGGACCTCAATGGCCATCTAGTGCAAATTCTACCTGTAAAAGCATCCCTGCCACAATTTACATCCTTCAGCCTTCGCTTGAGGACATCCTGGCAGGTGTTGTGGGGGGGGGGTGGAATCTATGATCAGGCAGCCCTTTCTGCTTTTGGATTCTTTGATTAGCTAGCCCTCTTGCCACTGGACTTCAATGATTGTGGAAGAGAGTGAGGCTGACGACTTTGTGCAACTCTGCCTCGCTTAAATCCAATTCACAAGCCAGTCAAGATGTCACCCAATGATGTCATTGTTCCTCTTTGAGAATAAAGGATGAATAATGACAACAGTCCTCTCAGTGACATCAAACTATTGAGTATTTGATGAACTATGATAGAGGAGATGAGATGAGAATCTTTCTGCTTGGCCTTGGACGACAGAGCAAAAAAAAAGAGGTGAAAGTTAGAGATTTTGCTTGATATAAGGAAAAATGGAGCTATCCATAAGTGGAATGATCCGCTCAGGAAAGTAGTGGGCTGCTTCTTCATTTGAGGTCTTCAACCCAAGACTGTAGAGCTACTGGCTAGAAATATCATGAAGCCACTTCTTGGATAGATTACAGTTGGTGTAGATGATCTCTGAGATTTCTTCCAACAAGGCTTCCATGATCAGGGAAAGATACACTTGGAGCTTTGTACAAATATCTTTTTTTCTTTTTTTTTTTTTTTACTTTTGTGAGGAGCCGGGGAGGATTATGTATAGAAAAAGAGTCAATACAGTCTTGAGCATTTCCTCTGGGCCAGGATTATTGATTAATGTTTATATAATCAACTCTAGAGAATCTCTAGACTTCTACAGGAAGTAAGTCTGTTAACAAGCATTTATTAGGTGCCTACTATGTGCCACTCACTGTGCTAAGTGCCTGGGATACAAAGAATGAAACATCCGCTCCATTCAAGGACATTGTGTAAGTATGCCTCAGTTTACACAAGTTATTTCCCTTAAAAATTATTATGCGTGAGTTTAGCAAGATTAATTTTCTTGAAAGCTAAATCATATTGTATTTTCTCATTGAACACTGGCATAATTTTACAGTCACTTTTTCTCATCCATCTTTAGTAGTTATTGGCCTCTGATATTTTTTCTTTGATCTCTAACCTATGTTGAGTTGTAAACAAACACTTAAATGAGGAGAATCAATATTGAAGGAAGCTTTGCTTTGAGTCCTTTACCTTTGAATTTATATTCTTGGGATCACTGGAAGCCTTAGATGATCTATAACTTACACATTAAATTTGGTATTCTTGGTTGAAATACATGTAACTTTAAAGTTTCTTCTTGTTGTAAGAAAGGGCGTCTGTGATTTCACCCACGTGGGGCGTAGTTGTCTATGCTTGCTGGCTTTGCTTCCCACTCACTCAATTTGGCTTCCAACATAACTTAACCAAAATGGCTTTTTCCAAATTTACAAATCATTTTTTTTTAGACAACTGGAGTTAAGTGACTTGCCCAGGGTCACACACCTAGTAAGTGTCAAGTCTGAGGTCAAATTTGAACTCAGGTCCTCCTGATTTCAGGGTCAGTGCTCTCTCCACTGCACCACCTAGCTGCCCCACAAATGATCTTTTAATTGCCAAATTAGCTATTCCTTTTTTTCGGTCCTAATCTTTCTGAACCTATTGATTGCCTTTGACACAACTGACCACCTTCTCCTCCTGCATGTTTTCTCCTCTCTAGGTTTCCATAACAACCTTCATTTCCTCCTAATTTGCCTCCTCTCTGAAGGTTTTTTTCTTAATTTTCTTAATCTCCTGTTCTTGTTTGTCATTCTCATTCTACCACCTCACCATAAGTGTTCCCCAAGACTATGTCCTTGAGGTTCTTTTTTCTATACTCTCTCTTGGTAACCTCATCAGCTTGCACGTGTAGACCAAGTCTCTCCCATGATCTGCAGTCTCATATCAAAATGTTGGTCTCCTGGGTATTTCAAACTGGCTGTCCTAGAGCTACGTTAGCTCAACATGTCTACCACTAAACTCATCATTGCTCCACCTTAATTCTGTCTTCTTCTAAACGTCCTTATTTCTGTAAACAATACCAACATCTTTCCAGTGTCTCAGGTTCATAACATTAGCATTATCTCTGAATCCTCACCCTTCCCCAATCACATATGCCGTCAGTTACAAAATCTGGCCATTTCTGCTTTCATCTATCTCACAGTGAGGTGGTGCAGTGGATAGAGCACAGGGCTTGGAATCATGAAGACTCATCTTCTTAAGTTCAAATCCAGCCTCTGATGCTTACAAGCTGTGTGACCCTGGCCAAGTCACTTAACCCTGTTTGCCTCATTTCCTCATCTATAAAGATAAGCTGGAGAAGGAAACGGCAAACCACTCTAGTATCTTTGCCAAGAAAACCCCAAATGGGGTCACAAAGAATTGGACTTGACAAGAAATGACTGAACAACAATGACCTCATTAGTCTACTTATATGGCTATCATTTTTGTTCAGTCCACCATTACCCTCTAGCCTAAATAATTACTACAGCTTCCTAATTATTTCTCTGCCTAAAGTTTCTCCAATTCAATCTGTCTTTCGCATTGCTGCCAAAATGATTTTCCTTAAGTGCCCATCTGACCATGCCACTCTGAACCTGGGATAACTTCCAGAGGCATCCTGTTTATATTATTATATATGTATATATTATATAATTATAAATGTATTATACTCTATATGTATGTATAAATATATATTCTACATATATTATTCTATATATTTTTTTCCTTTTTAATGTTTAAAGCCTTTTACAGCTTTGCTTTGCTCTAATTCTCCAGCTTTGTTAGTACTCCTTTTCCCTCGTGATTTAGCTAAACTGGCCTTTTTTTCCTGCTCCTTACACAGACCACTCCACCTCTCACCTCCATGCTTTAGCTCTCTTTCTCCCACATTTAGAATGTATTCACACCTGATAGCATTCCTCTCTTCCTTTCAGATTCAGCTCAGGTGCCATCTTCTGCTGCTAGAGTCCTTCCTCCCAAACCACCTTGTTTTTAACTACTTTGCTTATGTCTGTTAACCTTATATTTATGCTTTTTGTATTTTACATATATTTGTTCTCTTGTCTGATAGGATATAAGCACATTGCTAGTAGATACTGTTTCATTCTTTGTATTTATCTCACTAGCATTTATCACAGTGCCTGGCATTAGTAGGTACTTTGCAGATAGTTGTTGATTATTTGATTAACTCATTGAATGAAAATTTCCTCCGCAGATGCAAATTGATAGTTTGTCTTCAATCTAGTCTTTGAGCATTAGCTTTGACCCTAAGGGGTTAGTTAAGTGACTTATCTAGGTTCAGCCAATAAGCATTTTTAAGCACTTGCTATATTTTCCAGGCACACTGCTAAGATCTAGAGATACAAAAAATGACAAAAGACAGTCCTTGCCCTTAGGAAGCTTACAGTCTAATGAGGAAATACCAATCAAACACATATGGATAAGAAGGAGGTCTCAGCAAATGGCCTCAATTTTTTTTTCTGTAAAATATGAGACAAGGTTCTCAGCTGAGAAGATGGGGAGAGGAAGCCATGGAAAGTTTGGGAGGGATAAAAAGATCTGGGAGAGCTGCTGCAGTGACTGGGAGAGTGAATCATAGAGGGAGGTCTAGAAGAATTACCTAGCAGTGGCGAGGGCCCAGATGAGATTGTGTGACACAAATTTGTAGTGGAGCAAATCAGACTGGTTGCATGACTTTCTCTACTTTTCTCCATAGCTGGTAAGTGCCCAAGCCAGAATTTGAATGTAGTTTCCTAACACACTAAGCTGTGCTATCTCCAAAAGGTTATACACCTATTTGTCAAGTTTCTTTGTCGTAACAGAAAATAAAATAGTTGCAGTCAACTGAATAATGTTTACTTAAAAAAAAAAACTTTCTGACAGGGCAAGCTCTCAAATATTCATCTCATTAGTATTAGAAACCTTTAGTCTAGGGGAAATGATTGTATGAAGAAAAATGTTCTATAATGTAACATTAAATGAGATAAATGTTTAGTTGTCAGAAAATTTAAATGAATAATGGTATTCAAGGCATTTGTTTTTCTTGCAATTTGATGTATGAAAATATCTTCTATTTAAAACTTTAAAAAGAAAGCTGGTTCCTTGGAGAGCATTTGGCCTGGGGCATTCTGAAAATACATGCATACAGGGATGTATTCAAGAAGTTTCTGGAGTACTGTGCATAATCAAATGTTTACCATTTAACATCCCTGAATCTCAGTTTCCTCATTTGTAAAATGAGGTTTGACAGAGCTATGACTCTGGAAGAGGTCATGTGATGGATGGAGCTCTGGACTTGATGTCAGGTTCCAGTGCCACCTCAGACACTTACTATCTGTGTGACCTTGGGCAAGTCATTTAACCTCTGCCTCAGTTTCTTCATCTGTTAAATGGGGATTATAAAAGCACCTTCCCCGCCCAGGGTTGTTGTGAGGATCAAATGAGTTAACATATGAAGCATTTTGAAAACTTTAGTGTGTCATATAAATGTCACTTAGTCAGCTAGTATTTAATTAGCACCTACTGCATGCCAGGCACTGTGCTAAGCACTAGGGCAAAAAAAAAGGCAACTCCCCCCCCAAAAAAAAATCCTTGTTCTCAAGGAGCTCACCATCTTTTGAGAAAGACAACTCCCCCCCCTTTCTGTCTCTTTCTCTGTATGTGTGTGTGTGTGTGTGTGTCCATCTCGTTGTGTGTGTCTGTGTGTGTATGTGTCTCCGTCTCGGTCTCTGTCTCTGTCTGTCTGTCCATCTCTATACACACACACAGAGACAGAAACACACAGAGAGAGAAAGAGAGAGAGAGAGAGCAAATTAGAGATAATCTCAGAGGGTATGTACTTTTATTAAGGATTGGGAAAATCTTGCAGAAGGTGGGACTTTATCTGAGACTTGCAGGCTACCAGAGAAGCTGGGAAATGGAGATGAGTGCATTCCAGGCATGAGACACAACCAGTGGAGTGAAGACCAGGACTGGAGTCAGGATAACAGGAGAACAGAGTCACTGGATAGCCCAGAACAAGAGGGGAGTAAGGTATAAGAAGGCTGGGCTAGTAGGGTAGAAAAGGGCCAGGTTGTGGAAGACTTCAAATGCCAAATGGAGAATTTTGTTTTGGATCCTGGAGGTAATAGGGATCTACTGGTGTGTATTGAGTAGGGGAGGTGACATGTTTGGACCTATGCTTTAGGAAAATTACTTTTCTTTTCATTTTATTTCATTGTCTTAAATAAGATTCTGGGGGCAGCTAGGTGGCTCAGTGGATAGAACACTGGCCCTGAAGTCAGGAGGACCTGAGTTCAAATTCAGCCTCAGACCGAACGCTTGACACTTACTAGCTGTGTGACCCTGGGCAAGTCACTTAAACCCAATTGCCTAAAAAAACAAAACAAAAAAAAGATTCTGTATATATGTAGCAGAACTTTAGATAATTGTGAAGTGCTAGATAAAGACCACCTCTTATTATTTAAAAAACCAAGCTTTAGAAGAGTTGACAGGCAACAATGGCTGGTATTTAATAAAAACAAGAAAATAGTATTGGCAAAAAGGAGTATGTACTTAAAATAACAACAACAACAATAACCAGAATTGTATAGCGCTTGAGAGTTTGTAAAGCACTTTATACACATTACAGTCAGAGTCAATAGAGTCAATAAACATTTAATAAGCACCTACTATGTGCCAGGCTCTATGCTAAGCACTGGGGGTACAAAGAAAGGTATAAGCCAGCCCCTGCCTTCGAGGAGCTCACACCCTAATCGTCCAAGATGACATATAAAGAGAAATGGATGAGGAGAGGAGAGAATGATGAAGTCCAACAAGCCAAATGAGAAGTGATCTGAGGGAGTGTGAATGACAGACTCGATTACGTCTTGCAGAATGATGAGTTCCTGAAGATCATGACGTCTTGGAGAGTAGCTGTGTCAGAAACAATGAGGTAAATGTCCTTAGTGCTCTCCTTGAATGGTGGGGGACGTGAGAGGAGCTCTCCAATGGTCACCCTCCAATCAGAGCGAAGGAGGGATCGCAGGGCAGGGGATGCTGAGGAGGAGTAAGTTTCAAAGTTGATTTCAGCTTGTGGAATGATGAACTATCTCATTTGATTCTTATAATAACCTTTCAAAACAAAAAAAAAAAGGAACGTGAAATAGGATAGATGAGTTTGGAACATGGAAATGAGGCCATCCTTTCATTTTCCATGGTGGGCAATTAACTTAAAAGTGCATATTCAGTAAGCTGCTTGTATTTAAATCTAAGTCTATGGAATGTCTATATTTAGCATCATATTAGAGCCCCTATTGGGAGTATAGGGGTAGGGGAAATTTGCCTATAAGATACCTCCTGTAACTGAGTGTAAAACTCAGCAAGTCTGATTAATCTTGTTACCCCATTAATAAAGGAACTTGAAATTCCCAATTTCTGCTCTACTTATAGAAGTTATAAAAACATAATCATGGGATATTGCATCCAGTTGATCTTAGGGACCATCTAATTCCCTCATTTTACACTTGAGGAAACTGAGGCCCACATAGGTCAATTGATTTTCTTGAAGTCATACAGTTAGTTTCTGCTAGCATTAGGGTAAGAATTCAGGTTTTCTGATCCTTAAATCCACTGTTGTTTCCACTCAGGCTTGTGGTAGTTCTCTTTATAACGTGAAGCCAACAGTCATTGAACGGACCCAGATCCCCTCCAAGTGATGTAGATCCAATCTTAGTGGCACATGATAATTTTTGAAATTCAAAAGGGAGCAGGCCTTCAGGATGGCAGTACCACCCACTCACACTCAGGTGCCCATGGGGCACTGATTTACTACAAAGTTAAAATTAAAAGAAAAAAATTTACTTACTGGTATTTCCCAGACAGAAGTCTGATTGATGGTACAGTATCTTGCTTTCTGCCATATGGCTTTTTGGTTTTGCTCCCAAATTGGGGAAATTTGGGGTGTTGAAGGTAAACCTCTGATACCTGAAGATGATGCCATGTCAAAGTTCCCTGATATCCCAGGGAGGCTTGTTAGAAGCATGATACTGAATGCACTGCATAGATCACGGGTTTGATCTAATATGCAATTTCTTAGACTCAATTTCTTTGATTGAATATGCAATTTCTGTACATTTTAATGTAAAGCTCTACTTTCTTCAGGATGAGTACATCTTGTTGCTACTGCTGCTACTACTAACACTCCTACTGATATATTAATGATAATAATCATTGATATTTGCTTAAAGTTTTAAAGTTTGCAGAGGACTTTATATATATTGTGTCATCTGATCCTCATAACACCCTTGTAAGATGGGTGTGATTATCATCATATTACAGATGAAACTATGAAGTTTCAAAATGGTTATGATTTATCTAGGGTCACACAGCCAGTTAGTAGCTGAGACAGGATTGGAATCCAGATCTTCTTAACCCAAGTTCAACCATCTATCCTATTTGCTCTACCACTTCTATTCCTCTTCTCCTCCTGATATTCTAATGGATCTCATTGATTTGGGAGTTCCTTGCATTATGCAATTGCAAGTCTTCCACACCTGCCTATCTGATGTGACTTTTGTCGAAGTCTTCTTCAAAGTTCACCCTATTTCAGCATGCATTTGTATGGACAAGCAATGGAGTTTTCCAGCAGTATGTCTTTGTTGGACAGCCACTATGGGTGGGTCCATGGTGATCTGGGTCTGGAGTTGAAAAGGAAAGAGTGGGCTTGCTTACTTTTGAGAAACTACAAAGCTCTGAGACTGACCCCAAGCTTCCTATGAAAGCAAAAAGCCATCTTTTCAATACTAATATTTTTCCAGTCTTGCTCTATGACAGTGAGACCTGACAAATCCTTCCCTTTGAAGAGCTAAAAAGGAGTATCTTAACATCATTTCATAGAGATTATGAGTCTTGGGCTTCAAATTATTGTGCTTTTTGCAGCTATATTTTCTAATATGCTCTGAATCCTCTAATAGAGGATTTTTTGTTTTTAGGATTGCATTTTTTCCAAATTAATGGGTCACAAAATAGTCACTATTTATAGAAGGACTAGCAATTTTCATGAAAAGAAATACAATTTTGTTAAACCAGCAAGAAAAAATCTTTTTTCTTTGCAGAACAAAATCCTGCTCTTATTTTCTACCTATGTGAAGGGTGATTAAAAAATGATTCCTTGAAATCTAGAAATGCAGAAGAATGTTTATATTCTTGTCACCATTTACATGAAATAACACCTCTAGTAAATATTTTTAAAGTGTGAACAAATATCCCAAGGTACATAGTGATACATTATATTACCTTCTGCCACATATAAATTAAGGAAACATTAGTTGGAGGAAAGTTCCATTTGTTTTCTATTCCATAGGCTCCAGATTCTGTCAGCATCGTAAAATGAGAAAAGTGAACTAGTCCTCATGATAGCAATCACAGTTTTTGGGGAATCCTGTAAGCAAATAATGCTTGGGTAAGGCTCTAATATTCTATACTTATCAGGCAAGCTAGCAAGTCATGCTTGGGAAAATACGGGATAACATGTTAGCAGAATAAGGCCATCTGATCTGCCATGGTCAGTCCAATGATATGTCTCAATATGCCTTAGCCACATCAATCAAGTAATCAACACACAATTCTCAAGTGCTGACAATTTCCAAGCGCTATCTAAACTAAGGGTGAGGAACCTAAAGCCTTGAGGCCACATGTGGCCCTCTAGGTCCTCAAGTGCAGCCCTTTGACTGAGTCCGTTTTACAAAACAAATCCCTTTTTTAAGGGGATTTATTCTGTGAAGTTTGGATCCAGTCAAAAGGTCACACTTGAGGACCTAGAGGGCCACATGTGCCCTTGAGGTCACCGGTTCCCCATGCCTGGTCTAAACACTGGGAATACAAAGAAAGTAAAAAACAATCCCTGCCCTCAAGGAGATTACATTCCAGCGGGGGAGAGAACATGTACATAAATAGGTGGATTTAAGTTATATGATGGGAGGAAGGGGGGACAAAAATTTATTAAGTACTCACTATGTGCTAGGCCTTTATCTCAAAACAACAACCTCTTTGAGATAGATGTTATTATGATCTCAGTTGAAAAAACTGAGTCAGACAGAGGTTAGATGATTTGTTCGGGGTTACATATCTAGTAAATGTCCGATGCTGGATTTGAACGCAGGTTTTCCTGATTCCAGGTCCAATACTCTATGTATCAGTTGTGCCACCAAGCATAGATTCCCAAAGTGGGTGATACTACCCCATGGGGGGTGCTGAAATGATCCTGGGGGTGGTAGTAGCCTCGGGTACAGTTGTGGAGCATTGAATAAAAATAAGGGGGCTATTCAAACATAAGGAAAGAAGAGAAGAAACTTTTGAAAATCTTTTGGTACATTTCATCTGTTGTGTAACAGAGTTAAAGTCATAATGATTACATTATTTTCCAAATAAATGTACAAAACACAAATTATAATGACCAATCAGTGGTCAAGTCTGCCGACAGTCTTAACAAGCAAGTGTTGGCAAGCAAGCGTGTTGCGTGTTGTCGGGAAGTCCAACCTGCATTGGCAGGAATATGTGCAGGTAATGACTTGTGTATAATATACTATACAGTTACATGAAGCACTATTGCCTCATCAAAATTTCAATGCAGGAAAAAACCCACAAATTTATGATAAATTACTAAATTTAAAATGCGTCATTTTAAAAAATATATTTTATATATATTTTTTAAATGACACAAATTTTAAAAAACAATAAAGGATTAAAGAAAGTAGATTTCCAGGGGGTACTGAGTAAATTTTTTTAAAAGGGGGCATTAGGCCAAATAAGTTTGGGAACCTCTGATCTAGAGGAAAAATAACCTTGGAGGAGAAAGCCCTACTATCTCGGAGGACAAGGAAAGGCCTCCTGTAGGAAATGCTGAGTCTTAAAGGATGCCATAGATTAGAAGAGATAACATTCAGGTGTGGAGGACCACGAGCAAAGAGTGTAAAGACAAGAGATGGAATGTCCTATGGGAGGCACAGCAAATAGGCCAACGTAGAGAGTGGAATAGGGCGGCATCACATTTTAAATGACTAGGAATATAGGAATATAGCAACTTGGGAAGTTCAGAAGAGGGGAGAGTGTTGTGAGAAAGACAATGAACTCTCCTTTAGACTTATTGCAGTTGAGATGCCTGATCATGTGTAGATCGAGTCTGCTATGGGATTTATCATAAGAAGGTTAGAATACCAAAATCGGTTGTTCTAGTTTTTCATGTGTGTCTAGACACAGACAAGTGAAGACTGACTAGATACTTCAACAGAGATAAGAAGGCAGAGGATGGCATACAGGTTGTTTCACACTTTCATGAAGCTAAGTATTTTCTTCTAAATACCAGAGATTTTATGGGTTGATGGGATGATACTGGATGGAAATTATCTATCTATCTATCCATCTATCCATCTATCTATCTATCTATCTATCTATCTCTCTATCTCTATCCATCTACTTACCTACCTATCATCCATCTCTCTCTCTCTCTCTCTCTCCCTCTCTCTCATTTATTGAGTAGGAAAAAATCACTTGTTGACTGGATGGAGAATGGATTAAAGTAGGACCTCTAGAGAACCTTTAGAGCTGGATGGGACCTCATAGGCCCTGTTGTCCAACCCCCTAATTTTACAGATTAGAAAACTGAGTTTGAAGGATTTAAGTGACTTGCCTGAGATCACTCAAGTAGTTAGCATCTGATTTGGGATCTGAACCTAGGTACTCTCCAGATCCAACAATCTTTCTACTCTATTATGCAGCCTTCCAAATATAAGCAAGCTTCTTCAGGTCAGGAGATGTTTTCATTTTTGTTTTTGTATCCCTGGAACCTATGAGAAGAAGCATGGAGTAGTGGATAAGAGACCTGGTCTCAAAGCCAGGAAGACCAGGGTTCAGGTCCCAGTCTCTGACACATACTGAACAGTTGTACAATCTCTCAGTGCTTTGGGCAATATTCTAAAATCCAGCTTCTGAATTTTGTAATACTATGAACCTCTTTGGCATTCTGGTGAACCCTATGGACACCAAGTGATGATTTTAATGCTTAAATTGTGATTCATAGGATTATAAAAGAAAGCAATTGTATTGAAAAGCAGTTATACACATATATGTGTGTTTATTTGTACATTATGCACATGTATACAGACGTGTGCACATGTGTGAGTATATAGATATAATGTGTATATGTATTAATTTACATATACATATAATATATACATATAAGTGTATGTGTATATGTCATACATGTATGTGTACATATATATACATATACACACATACATATTTCATGGACATATTAAGAACCCCTGCTTCAAGGCTACAAGTTGTAGAGGAGGTGCTGACCTATAATAGTAAAAGAGTTTCCTTATATTTTTCTTGACTTTCCCTTTTACTTAGCACCTGGCACAATCCCTGGAATACAGTAAACACTTAGTAAATGCTTACTGATTTATGGATAGTTATGCTTGCTGCCTTTCTATGTGGGAAAATCCAAGAAATCAGAGACTGTGCCTAAATTATCATTCTCACCCCTCAGTGCAGAGCACAGTGCTTTGCGTAAAGTGGCATTTAATAAATGGTTGAGGAGTGAAGGCTTAAACTGAATGTTTGAAGTTGGCATGACCTATTTGACTCCATTGTTGTGCTAATCAATAGCCCAAATATGCAGCAACATTTGGTGGTGCTACTGTCTCTCATCTCTGTACCTTGAGAAATAAGACAATCAGTTTTTTTAAAAGAATCCCTTCCACATAACACCCTGCATCATAAAGAAAAAGAACATTAAGCATATTAAAGAGAACAAGGCTTCAGATACATTTTATTGGTACCTTAATTACATTTAGTTAAATCCATCAGTATGATAATGTGCTCAGATGCTTATGGGAATTTGTTCTTTCAATGGAGAGAGAGCAATCCCACGTGATGTGATATTTGTTTTAGAAGGTTCAATAGCATGCGTCTCAGCTTCCATTTCTGCTCAGGTCTTGGAAGGGCAGAGCTGGGAACGTTTTTCTTTTCTTTTTTTTTTTTCTTTCAAAAAATGAAAGATTAAATCAAGATAAGTCTATATGTTGACTGTTTCTTCATCTAGAAAAGTTCATCAAAGGAATCAGATACTTCTGAGTCTCTGCGTTTTGCAGAACTAAAAATGCTATTTACTGTTAGGCAGGAAAATTTTCATTGACTCTCACAGGCTTGATTTTTTCTCCCATTAAGAAATATTCCTAAGAAAGTTTTCTTTGTCAGGATAGACTTTTAAAAGAGTGATCTTAAAATATGTTAGCTTTAAATAGCCCAGAGTTTGAGATTGATGACTAAGGATGCCTTAAATTCACCACTTCTATTTAAATTGAGTCATTACTTCAAACATGAATTTCCTTCTGAACAAGGAAAGGAAAAAAAATACCATTCTGTTGATATGGGCCATCTGGATTTAAAATATTGAGGAGGTTTTTTTCCTTCCTCCCTGCTTTGATTTTGAAATGACTGAAGGATATGAGGAATTTCATTGATACCAAACAACAGGTTCCCAATTTAAACATGAATGCTTTGGGGGGTTATAAATTATACCACAAACAGGATGATATGTGCTCTGGGAGAGGTGGGGCCCACAGTGTCCATATGTAAAGTTGTGCAGCCTTCTGGAGACTATTCATATTCAATACCATTTTTTTCCCACCTGGATGAATCTGAGTAGATGATTTTTCTGTATGAGACTACATCCTTTCAGTCATTTAACTGATTCAAGGTATAGTAAATACAAGATCCCACTGTGGTGATTGCAACCTGCATTGGTAGAGAAAGTTTCCTCAAACCAGAAGTCCCCAGACCAATCAAATGACAGTTTCAGTTCCTAACCTCAATACTTTGATGAATGCCTTGCAAACGTACCATGATGGCTACTCATAGAGGAGATAGGATGTAAGAGAAATATGTCTACCTGTGCCTGAGAGATGGAAGGATGATTTCTTGCTTTCACATATATATGATATGCTTTTTCTGCTCAATAGAAAGAGAATAACCTTAAAGCATATTTTCATAGATGGATTTAGGTGTGGTGTCAGTAAGCATGCCTGTCTCACTTTCTGGGGCTTATGGCAATAAAAACATTTGCCAGCAAAATATTGTGGCTTCGCTGATCCAGTTCAGTCAAAGAAATATATCATGGGAGACTATCATGGTCTCGTGCTCTTGTTTCTAAGATCAGTTTAATTGGGAAATTATAGTGAGACATGAGGAAGTATAGACAGTAAGGAAATATAGGAAGTAAGGAAGTATAGCTAGTAAAATTCTTTGATATAGAGGAAGAAAAGAGCCCAAGGACAATGTTCTTAATGATTAGCCTTTTGTATCAAAGGGGATGATGTTTTGAAAATGGAACTCTGGGAAATTGACAATTGCGTCTGAAATTGCTGCTCAAGTGAAGAATTGCTGGCAATTCTTACCCCTTAGAGTAGAATGAGTTTATCTGATGGATGGAATAGAAACTGAATAAATGAGAAAAATTATGGAGCAGTGGATGGAGCACAGGATGACAGAGCCAGACTAGCATTCAAATCCCTCCTCAGATACTTAATGGTTGTATGACCTGGGCAAGCTATTTCACCTCTCAATGCCTCAGTTTCCTAATCTGGAAAAAA
The DNA here is from genome assembly GCF_900497805.2 of Vombatus ursinus. NCBI lineage: Eukaryota > Metazoa > Chordata > Mammalia > Diprotodontia > Vombatidae > Vombatus > Vombatus ursinus. The sequence goes on along the minus strand of NW_020954551.1, from coordinate 5,976,700 downwards.
TGAATGAATTGGACTCAATGGCCTCTAATGTCCCATCCCTTTTAGTTCAAAATTAAATGTTTTTGAAGTCGGCATAGTAGCGTGCTCCTATAGCCCCTGAGACTGGGGGAGACGGAGGCTGGTGACTCTCTTGACCTTGGGAGTTCTCAGCTGCAGTTAGGCAAAAGCCTATCAAGTGCCCACACTACGACTTGCATAGGGCCACCTGGCTGTGACTGGGTCTTCATGCACATTGGCTAGGAAAATACAGCCACACTTCTTGCTTCACTCAACCAGTGTTCTTAAGCTCCTTTGACTAATTGAATGTTTTATTAAAATGTTTTCTTTTATACATCACCAATTCTGAGCAATTCTTCTTACTTCTCCTAAAAAATAAAAAAACAACAAACTGTTAAAGAAAACTTTCTGATACTATGACCTTGACTGAATGAATATGTAATATTCCCTCAGAGTCCTTTACCTCTTTGCCAGAAGGAAATATATTCTGACAGTCAGCGGGAATCAATATAAATCATTGCATTGATCAGGTTTCTGTTGACCTCTTACTGTTTAGTTACATTGTTGAAGTCACCACTGAATCATTCTCCTGGTTGTGCTTTGCTTATTTTGAATCATATGTCATACAAATCTTCTAACGTTTCTCAGGATTCTTCGTATTGTGATGTATTCAATTCAGTTTGACAAACAGTTCCAAGTGCTCACTATAGGCACAGCACTTTGCTAATCATCAGGTATACAAAGGCAAGAAGAAAACATCCCTGTCTCAGGAACTTTCATTCTACGTGTGTGTGTGTGTGTGTGTGTGTGTGTGTGTATGTATATATTTATATATATTTGTATGTGTGTATATGTGTGTGTATGTATGATATATGTATATATGTATATATATCACCAGAGTCCTTGGTATGGTCAAATATTCAACAACAGAAACTGATATGATTTTATGAGTGAAAATTACACTGAAGAGATGTCACTATCTACTTTGCTGCTGCCCCCTATTGACCATAGGACCTTTACATCTGACTTTCAGGTGGAACTTTCCATGTGTTATCTAGAATGTGAGCTTATTGAGAGCAGGGACTGTTTGACTTTTCCATTTCTATCCCCAAGTGCTTACTTAATACAGTGTTTTGCACAGAGTAAGCACTTAGTAAATGCTTTATTCATCCATATGTATATGAATACACATAATGCATAGATACACATACATATAATTCTTCCTTGGGGCATAATAATATTCAATTACATTCATCAAACCATAATTTGTTCAACTAATACATAATTAATGTTAAACCACTTTGTTTAGGTACTGTAAAAAGTTCCATCCACTGTCTAACAGCTTCTACCTTTAGTTAATTATTCCTTCCAAGTAGGCTTTTCAAGGATTGCAGGAACTATTGATGCCTGCTATATTCGTCACCCCATAGCAAAACCCTGTTGGTCCTGACCCAGATACCCCTCTTTCTCATAGGCATTTTATTTGTATTTGTTTGTACTTGCTGTCCTGTCAGATTATAGACCCTCGAGGGTATGAATCATATCTTTTGTTACATACTATAAACACCCTAGATAGAGCTGTGCTCTCATATTTAATGATGTCCTCATCTGAAGAGTTTTATTGGGGAGAAAATGAACTGTATTATGCCATAAACACTACACGGGTGTTAGTGTTTAGTGTTATTATTAGTTTTAAAGTAATGGCAAATTGGGTTATGAATCAGACTGCAAGAGTTCATTAAGTTCCTACTATGTGCTAGCCCCAAGTAGACTAGGTCCTAGAGATACAAAAAGAAAAAATGAAGCCATCCTTGTGCTTTAGGTGTTCACATTCTATAAGGGGAGAAAATATAGGTGTGTGTATGTATATGTATATATATATATATATACACACACACAAATATGCATATATGTGTGTATATATATATATGCATATATTTGAATGTACATATATGTATGCGTATACAAGATACTTGCATCCAAGGAGATAAGGAAAGTCTTCATGTAGAAGGTATGCCTGAGCTGAGCTTCAAAAAAAAGAAAAAGAAAAGGATTCTTAGAGGCAGAGATGAGGAGGGAATACATTTCAGAGGAAAACCAGTACGAAGACATAGAGATGGGTGATGGAGTACTTTGTATGAAAAACAGAGACAAAGGTCAGTTTGACTGGACCATAGAGTGTGAGAAAGGGAGTAACATAGAATGAGGCTCAAAGGTTGTAAGGAGCTTTAAAAACCAAAAAGAGGAGATTAAGTGTTATTCTAGAAGCAAGAGGAAGCCACTAGCTTTTATTGAGTTGAGGAGTGACATGATTGGATCTGCTCTTTAGGAAAATCATTTTGGCAGCTGCATGGAGGATGGATTGGAATGGGAAGAGACTTGAGGTAGGGAGGTGATTGAGCAGGATATTAAAATAGTTTAAATGAGGTTTATATGAGTGGAAGGGAGACATTGGATGGGAGAGATGTTGTGGAGGTAGAAATGGTAAGATTTATCTCCTGATTGAATACGAGGGGTAAGAGGTGCCGAGGATGATGCTGAGCTTATGAACTGCAGTTGGGGTGGGGCGGGGCTGGGGGTTGAAAGGATAATGGTGCCCAAAGTAGAAATAAGAATGTTCAATCGAGGAGTTTGGGGGGAAAGATACTAAGTTTTGTTTTGGATGTCAAGTTTGAGATGTCTCTAAGACATTCAGTTTGAAATGTCCAGTAGGCAATTGGTGATGAGAGAGGGAAGCTTGGGGAAGAGATCTACTTAGAGCAGATGAGGTCACCCACAAACAGAAGAGAGAAGTCAGAACCTTGAGTTATACCCATGTTTAGATGATGAGCTAGTAAAGGAGACTGACAAGAAGGAGTCAACCGTTAGGGGGCTATCCAAAAGAAAGTAACATCATGAAAACCCAGATGTGCAAAAACAGCAGAGAGTAAAGGATGGTGGACAATCTCAAAAAATGTCTCATCATAACACTTACTAGCTGTGTGACCCTGGGCAAGTCACTTAACCCCTATTGCCCATCAAAAAAAAAAGGTCTCAAAAATAAAAAGGATGGAGCCTAAGGAGGAAAAAACCCATCAGATTTATTAATTAAGAAGTCATTGGTGATTTTTGAGAGGTCAGTTTTGGTTAAGATGAGGTAAGAAGTCATTGCAGAGTATTGAGGAATGAGTGAGAAGAGAAGAATTAGGGTTAGTTCAGTATGGAATGAAAAGTGAGGATGCATTCTGTATTACTCCCCTCACTTCTAATCTCTTGGGTTCTGAGGAAATATCTCCTTCCTTATATAGTGGACATAGCCTACTTCTGGTTTTGTGATCACCATGGAAATTCATGTTTAGAATGTTGAGCTTTGGTCTAACATCAAAGGCATTGGAAATTCCAAAGTGTTCTATAAAGGAAATGTATCATCGTCATCATCATCATCATCATCATCATCATCATCATCATTATTTAACGATTAAAGCTGTCCTCAAAATGGCATTTGCTACCTCCTAAAGTCCCGGGCTTCCCTTCTCTGGGAACATTCATGCCTGAGCCTGGACATTAGAATGCATATGCCTAGATGCTCTCTATCTACCTAGAAGAGTGCCTGGCATATATTGGCTACTTATTAAACCTTATTGATTGGAATTGGATAACCATCCATCTGAAATGATAAAAATGATATAAAAGGAATTTCTACATTGAGTAGGAGGTGGAAGTAAATGACAAGTTGGGTTCCTTCCATCTCTAAGATTCTATCATTTTTTGAGTCAGCTAGGTGGTGAAGTAGATAGAGTACTATACTGGATATCAGGAATACCTGAGTTCAAATGCTTCTTCAGATACAAGTCATTTAATTTTGGTCAGCCTCAGTTTCTTTATTTGTAAAATCAAGTAATCAAAGCAATCAAAGCACCCTCCCCACAGGATTGTTGTGAAACTTAAATGATATAAGAAATGGTTAAGGTCCTTTAGGGCCATCCAAATGCTAGCTATCATAATGAGGCTGAAATTAAAGCACTTTGTGAATGGTAGCTGTTATTATTCCTAAATGGTAATTTCATACCCATTCCAATAGAACCCAAGTCCCTCAGTTGAGCCCCCACATGTTGGTGTCTAACACCAAAATGAAACCCTCACCATCCACCAGGATTTGGATTTTCTGGTCTTCTTTTTCAAGTCCAACTGATGGATAGTAATAATGAACAACATTAAGATTCCAGTGGTTTGATGCAGAAAATGAACCCATCAAAGCTTATTGTCTTTAGCATCATGGAGGTTTGGCTTTTAGTAACTGTTGCTGGTCTTTCCCCTAAAAGACAATAATCATTTTTAAAAGTTTTATTTAAAGAACACTTGACAAAGATTGAGTTCTATCAATGTTGCTGACCTTTCACTCTTTTTTAAAGAATAAGTCTAGGGAACCTAGGTGGCACAGTGAATAGAGCACCAGGCCTGGAGTCAAGAAGACTGCTCTTTGTGAGTTCAAATCCAGCTTCAGACACTTACTAGCTGTGTGACCCCGGACAAGTCACTTCACTTTATTTGCTTCAGTTTCCACACCTGTGAAATGAGCTGGAAAAAGAAATGGCAGACCACTCCAGTATCTTTGCCAAGAAAACCCCAAATGGGGTCACTAAAAGTAGGATATGACTGAAAAACGACCTAACAGCAACCGCAAAGCATAAGCCTAGGTCATCTCTTTGCTCAAGAAGGTTTGGTGGCTTTGTACAGGCTGGTCCCCTTGCATGGAACTCACCTCAGGCACCATCTTCTTCCTGCAGGAAAAAAAGACCTTTCCTCATCTCCCCAGTGGTTAGTGTTCTCCTCCCATCCACCCCTAAATTACTTTGAATATACTTAGTATATGCTTTGTATTTTTTTTCCCTCTCAGCACACATTGTAGAATATAAGTTCCTTGAGGGTAGGGCCGGTTGTTATTTTTGTCTTTCTACCCCCCAGTGTCTAGCACATAGTAGGTGCTGAATACAGACTTGTTAAATTGAATTGAATCTTCTTATAGAGTTTAGCAGGTTTTGTGAAAAGTTGCTAAGGATTTAAAGGATGTCACAACAGTCTCCAGAGATAAATCAGTTTGTTGATCATGGATCTAAGTGGTCCTTCCTTCCTTCTTCAAAGAATGATGGTGCTTAGGATACAAAGACCTGGGTTCAAGCTTTGAGATCAGTAGAGCTGGGAACAATCAGATGAAGAGGTACAGGAATCCTAACAGGGCATTTATTTATTTTATTTTATTTTATTTTTTGGAAGCTTGCTCAGGCATAGAATAATTAAACTGCTCATGACTGCATGTAATTGCATCGTTAGGTACACAGCCCTGTTTTTGTAATTTGGATCATTGGAGAACAGAGTGTCAAAGCCTCTCTAATGGTGTTTCATTTTAGTTGAACATTTCCAGAAGGAATTGTGGGAGTTTCTCTTTCACCTCTAAGAAGACATTTCAACTTTGTTTCTGTTTGTTATCAATCAATCACCCAAACTTTAGGGGAATGACATTTTTCCTTTTTTTCCCCCTTCTATTTTTCATCCTTATTTAAAAATGAAGTTGAGAAATGTATCTTTCGCACATTTATGTGCTTCAAGTAGCTTACTCTAATTTCGACTAGTTTTTTCCTCAGACTATACAATGAATATAAGAGTGTAGGTTTTGAGCTGGGAGGGACTTGAGGTACGTTTACCCAACCCCCTCATCTTCCAGATGAGGACTGAGGTCCACGGAAGGCAAATTGCTTGGCAAATTGCTTGCCAAAAGGCTTTCAGGTTGCAAGTGGTAGAATCAGGATTGAAATTGATCTACAAGCATTCATCAAATGTACTGGGGACAGAAAGAGAAAATTGAAACAGGCCCTGCCCTCAAGGAACTTACAATCTGTTGAGGAGACACGTACCTTCAAAATAAGTACAAAGTAATTTGGTGAGGACTTTGGAATAAGGAAAGTCTTCGTGCAGAAGGAGGCATTTGAGCAGACTTCTGGAGGGAATTAGGAATTCCAGCCTGGGCTCTCTGACTCCAAACCCAGCATTCAGTGAGGAAGCTTTTGTAATAATCCCATTGAAAGGGGATAAGGATCTGAGCTAGTGTGGTGGCCATGTACATGAAAACTAAGGAACAGATGCCAAATTATGTTACGGAGGGCAAATCCATAAAATGGGGGTGGGGGTAAATATTGGATATGGTGGAGGGGTGCTGAGGGAGGAAGGGACCAGGAAAGAGTGAAGGCTGGAATGGAGCTTGAGAGTGGGGCTGACAGTAAGGATGGTGATGTCATATTGGATGTCCTTTCTGCTGTCCCCTGCTGCCTTCTAGTTTAAGCAATCCTGTTTAAAACTGCTATCTCCTTGAGCAGGAAAATGTCTTTAATTCAAATCCCATTAATCAGAAATTTGTCACAATTCACGGGGACTTAGCTGAATATTACGTGTCTGCTATCTGGGAAGAAAAGGTCTACTCAGGAGGAACAAGTGTAAACAAGTGTAAAAACAAGTGTAAACAAGATTACACAGAGATCCTCCCTCCTGCTTAGGATGAGAAACTGTTCCAAAGCATCCTCACCCAGTCTAGAAGCACCTATTGACATTCAAGGGAGAAGCAACTTGTTTTATTGGAAAGGACACTGAAATTCCAGTTTAGAAGTGCTGCGTTTGAGCCCAGGTTGACACTTCCTACACAGTTGGTCCAAGGAGGGAGGATAAGTTAACCTCTATGCCCTCTATTTCCTCATCTCAAGAATTAGGATTTGGACTCAATCATTTCTAAAGTCCCTTCTAGTTCTAATCCGTGACCCAAGGTTGCTATGACTCTCATCGTCAGACTTGGTAATGGAGACAATCAAATGAGATAATGTACGTAGGAAAAAATAAAACACTTTTCAATGGAGGAATGTTATAGAAATTCAAACTGCTCTTGAATTCTCATTTATTCACCCTCTAGTAGAATGTAAGCTTTTTCAAGGCCAGGATAGTTCTCATGAAAGTCTTTATTTGCATCTATTTTGTACTTATTCTATATTGCTTCTGCAGTTGGATCTTAGAGAGGAGACATTATCTCATCCAGAAGAATGTAAGCTCTTTGAGGGCAGGGAATATTTTTCATTTTCATCTTTTTATCCAGACACATCAATCCTAGAACAGTTCCTAGCATATAACAGGCACTTATTTAGTGATCCTTAGTTGACATGTATTTTTTTCTTTCTGAGTCCCCAGCAGCAAACATGATGTCTTACAAATTATAGACATTTCATAAATATCAGTTGAAATGTTTCATAAATAGAATTTGTCAAACCTTGGGCCAATTGCCATGTTTGGTTGATTTGCCTAACTCCTAATATAAAGTAATTCATCTGGAATTACTTGTATTTACTTTGCATATATTTAGTATGTGTGTATGTTGCTCATAGAATGTAAGCTTTTTGAAGGCAGGCACTGTTTTGTTTTTGCAACAGCTAGAATGCTGCCTATAGAGTAGGAGCTTATTGTTTGTCTTAAATGCATTCATTAATTAATTAATAGTGATAATGATGATTATTACTTGTGCCAAACACTTTATAGATATTATGTTTCGCTCTTCACAATAACCCTGGGAGGTATGTGCTATTATTTTCCCCATTTTACAGGTACAGAGACTAAGATTAATGAATTGCCAGGGTCATCAAGTCAGTCAATAAGCATTTATTAAGCACCTAGTATATGCCAGTCACCATGATAAAATGCTAGGGTTACAAAGACAGGCAAATAACTGTCTACCCTCAAGCATCTCACAGTCTAATGGAGAGACAGAAAGCAAACAAATATGTGAAAGCAAGCTACATAGAGATAAACAGGGAATAAGAAAGCATTGTTAATTTATTAGAAATGACACCTTCATTAAAAAGTATTCTACTAGCCCAATATTTCTCAAACTTTGTGGCCTCAAGACTCCTTTACAATCTTAGAACATATTGAGGAACCCCTCCCCTACAAAAAGGAGAGCCTTTGTTTATGTGGGTTCACTCTTTCGGTATTTACCATATTAGAAAATATTTAAAGACTATTAATTCATGTAAAATAATAGTAAACCCATTATACATTAATATAAGAATAATTTTGCCCATTATATAATTATATAAACCTATTACATATTAATATAAATATAATAGTAATATATTTTTATAAAAAATTGCTATTTTCCAAAAAAAAAAAAACAGCGCAAAGAGTGGTATTGTTTTATGTATTTTTTCAAATCTCTTTAATAACTGGCTTCATAAAAGATAACTGGACTTTCATGCCTTTTTCCATATTCAATCTGATTTGATAAGGATTTTTGGTTGAAGTATATGAAGAAAATATGAAAAAAATCTGGCCTCACATAGATACGTGGATGAAAAAGAAAGGAATATTTTAATAGGCAAATAATATCTTAGTATCATTATGAAAATAGAAATCTGACCACAGATCTTCACAAGGTTGTGTTGTTGTGAAGTCCTTGTCTTTAATTGTCTGCCTAATTCAGAAGACTCTCGAAGAAGGTGGAAGGCTCTAGCATCCTGTCGTCTCCAGACGTTCTCCTGCATCCTTGGTGAATGGAGGTGATGCAGCCATCTTGGCCCTCCACAGATCCTAGGAGGAGGCCTGCAGGTTCTCATTGTATGTAGTGTGGCGCCTCAGAATCTGACTGCCTTATTGTTCCGCTAAACAAAAACTAGTTTTTATTCTTCAGCTTTGGCGTAAAATATTTTAAATCTTTGTCCTAATAATTTGGAAACATTGTCAGTGAACTTCTAAATTAAAATGTTTGTAGTTTTTTTTTTTTACAATATTTTGACACAGTTTTATGGATTTATATTTATTGTTCTTTCCTTTTGTCTCCTTACTATCTCCTCGTGAGTTCTTTAGGTCAGCGCTTATATGACTTAGAGTCAGAAAGTCATTTAGTCGGTATCATATCCCAATGGCTGCAGCAGTTTTATCCAGCCTCTACTCCTCAACAGGAAAAAGAGCAGAGCAAAAGTGATGAAGAAATTTTTGTTAAAAACTTCTCCCATCATGCTCTGGTGTTCTATGCAAATAAAAAAAGGTATGCTGGCCACAGGAGGCTGTGAAGTCTGATGTCCTCTGTTCTGTTTCCCCTTAACAACAATTCTCAGCTGGGTCTTTCTCTGATCTGTTTACGAGTATTTCTTTAGATGAAGAACCGTAATGATCTTAAGGAGCAAGCAGAGCACTGTACATGGTCTGCTCTCATTTTCCTATTACCATGGTTATCTGGAAATCTCTTGACAGCCTTATTTATAAGGATGTTTAAAAACAATTTTCTTCATATCCTAAGAAAATTACTTTAGGCTTCTGATTAATTGTTGCTTCTCTACCATTAAATTCCAAGGTATTTAAACTCATCTAATGCACTTTTCATTTTGTCTTCTAATATCTTTCATTGTACAAAAGAGTACAAATATATCCATTTTGGCTATAAATTATGATACGCAGTTAATTTATGAAAAAAAATTATTTGCATATAAATCTCATTTTTGTAACTTATGAGAGATTTATTCCAAAAATAGGAATTACTAAATGGAAACGAGCTTTTGCATTTTCTCTAACCAAAATGTATATGCTGTTCTAGATATACATGCACATATACATATGCATATATATGTATATCTGTATATATACCGATACATCTGTGTAAATGCACATATACACACATTATGTGTGTGTATACTGTTTTGGTTTTCATTTTCTCTAACCAAAACAGTATATGTGTGTATGTGTCATATGTATACATATACAGACATATACTATTTTGGTTAGAGAAAATTAAAAGACTGCTTTCCATTAATTACACACACACACACACACACACACACACACACACACACACACACACA